>NW_006768783.1:380134-557118 GCF_000204055.1 Melampsora larici-populina 98AG31
CGAGATTGCACATAACTCTCCAACCTCTGCGTCAATATGAGTCTTCATAATCTTTTCCACCACTTTATCCATTACACCTTCATAGCTCCGTTCCACCGGTCTTTCAAATCGTCCTTTAATAATATCCTTCTTCACCGCTCGTGGTGCTACAACCGTTGCCTTCTTTCTTTCTTTCTTTCAATTTCGCCAAAGGTACCTCTTCACTACTACCATCATCCTCATCCAATTCCATAACCTCTTCCTCCGCATCTTCATTTTCCTTCTCCATCGAAATCTTCTTTTTCTTTGGAGCCTCCGCCGGTTCTGCTCTTCCTCTTCCTCGTTTAACTTCCACGTCGTACACCTTGGTACCTGCTCCCGCCATAGCCACCTTGAATCCTCTACTTGTAATTCCGGGAACCTTCCAATCTTCCAAGATTCCACAATTAGCCCGTAGTTCTTGAACTTGAGGGTCGCCGTTCTCCGTCTTTGTCAGGATGCCCGTAACTACTGTCTTCTCGGGTACCACTGGAGCTGGGACGCCAGGAACTTGAGCTGATGTTTCTCCTTTTGTTGCTGCAATCTTTGCCTGCGCCACTTGTAAAGAATAATCTGCAACTACAGTCCGGATTGGTCTACTACTGTCCCATCTAATTACCGCTCCATTCGACAAGATATAAGTATTGTTGTGTTCCGTAACAAATCCATCATTGACATCTCTTTGCTTATCCGGACACCTGTTATGACCGTGACCTTCTTTGCCGCAGTAATAGCACATCAACGGTCCATCTCGAAAGGCCCGTTCTTGAAACTCTCCTCGTGGAGGTCCGTTGTTTGGTGGTGGTGGTCCATAAGGTCCGTTTGATGGTTGTTGATTACCATTGTTTTGCTGGAACTGTCCAGACGAATTATTCCATTGAGAGTTGGAATTATAGCCCCCTCGTCCTCCTTGAAATCCGCTGTATCCTCCACGATTTCCACCATAGCCTCCTCTTCCTCGAGTCATTCCAAAATTCGAGTATTGCCCACCATTTTGATTATTGGGACCAGAACCATTGTTGTTGATGTTCTTTCCGCCTTGTTGTCCTCCTCTGAAGTAAGTTGAAGAGTTAAACTGAGGTGCGGGTCCTCTGTTCTGCGCTGGTGGCCCGTAGTTGTTTTGTTGACCAGCGTACGAGTTGTTTTGAAAACCCTTATGAACTTGGCCATTTGAATTCACCGCCAATGGTCTACTCATTCCTTGTCCGCTCCACGCAGCAAACTGCCGTACCAATTCACTAATAGTTGCTTCATCCGCAGACTTTCCGCCAATCTTCTTATTCAATCCTTCCATTTTCAATCCCCGTCTCTCCTTTTCCTTTTGTACAACTTTCTCTTTAAGTTCCTCATCCTTCTTCGTCTCCACTTCTTTCTTTCCTCATAACTCTTCAAATACCAACTCTACTTCCTCCTGTACCACCGTGTAAACCGTCTTCTTCAATATCTTCCATCCGGGCAACCGGTGCCTTCCGTCCTTAGTCTTCCGTAAATCTCCGTCATCTTGCAACTTTTCTTTAATTTTCCTCTGCATGCTATCCGAAAATGCTCTATAGTAAAGATTACATATTTCGTCCTCCGAGTCAATGTAATCGTACTTCTTGAGGTAGACAAGTATACTATCAAACTTGTGACGAAAGCCTTCAAATTCCAACTTTGAATCAATGCCGCCGTTTCCTTCGTACTCCAACGCTAATTCTTTCAAATCTTCCACCGTATATTTAGGCGCCTCCCGTATTGACGCATACCGGTCCTTCATTTCCGTCTTTAACAGTTTCCAATCCCATTCTCCTTCTCCCCAACCTTTAAGTTCTTTAATTTCCTCCTTTAAGTCCTTCCCGTTCACAAAAGCGCAAACTTGTTTTGCCATGTCTACACCGCTAGCTCCGTCCACGTCCGCTGCAACCTCGAAATCTTGTAGAAATTTTTGAACGTCATCACCTAGTCCAAACCGTAAGTCCGGGTCTTGCGGTTCAATTTTCACAACCCTCTTCTTTCCTTTCTTGTTCTTCTTCCTCTTCTTAATTTCTCCGTCACTATCATCCTCCGAACTCGAGCTATCTTCACTACTACTATCCGAACTATAATACTTCTTCTTTCCTTTCCCCGTACTTTTCTTGCTTATTTTCTCCCGTCTCTCTTCCTTTAATTTCGCGTCCTTCAACATTTTTACTACCCTTTCCATATTCTGTGCTTCAATTCAAGCTTCCTTTAAATAATCCTCCGCTTCTTGAATCGTAAGTTCCCCCTCTTTAAGCATTCCTTCTACTTCTGCTATTGACACTTTCTCTTCTTCAATTATTGTTTTGCCCTTTGTCGTAATTCCACCATCTGACTCGTCGCCACTTTCTTCTTTCTCCCTATACAAATTCCGTCCCTCTTTACCACTAACACTTCCTGCTTTACTACCCGCCACGGACAAAGACTTTGCCGCCACACTTTGTTTCGGATCCGATGATGATCCAATATTGATCTGAGATGACATGTTGAGAATTGAGAATTTTTACTGAGTTCGAAAATGTGATGTTGAGATATGATTGATTTTTGATAGTACAATAATTTGTTGATTTTCGAAACTACAATGCGGAAAGAGCACCCGCGGAGACGCAGAAGTTGTTTCGAATTGCCCCAGTGGAGTCACCAGATGTAGAACTCCTACGCAGTGTAGCGTAGGCTGAGCCGGAGAAGGTAAGAATCACCACTCGTAAGAGCGGATGAAACTACGGTGCTTTTACGCTGCCTTCAACCTTAATTTTGTTGCAGTTCGAAAAGAACTAGAACAACTCTTAACAATTTTCTATCCCCACGAATTCCTCCCGTAACACAAATTTAAGATTTTCAAAGGATCCGCAAAGCTTGGCGGACTCCGATGATACCACACTCGACTCTACACGACGTTGTGATGCGAAGTTATGTGAATTCCGAATCTTAGAGATTTTATGGCGAAGTGTAATAAATTACACACAGGTCCGGTCTATGTAGCCCGGAACCCGTTCGACCCGGCCTCGACTTGGATCAAGAGGCGGGTTTGTCGCTGAATTCCGGTTTCAACGCCCTCACGACTGAATTTCGACACAGCTCAGCAGCTAATAAAACAACCGAAAAAAAAAGAAACCACACTACAAGACTTCGCTTTTAAAGGCTAACACACACAACAATCAATTAACTCGGTACGTTCTCTTCCTTCTCCAATTCTTTCTTCTTAAGCGATTAAACTAACTAAACCAACTCTTTCTTTTGATTTCTAACTTCAAAATAGACTCTTGCACAAAAAAGACTTATTCGATCTCAAGCCACACAATAATACTTTTAAGATACTCGATCACACTTTTAGATGCACACAATAACACTCAGACACGAACACTACACAAACACGAAACTCTCGATTCCATCCACATACGATTCCTCTCCTTCATTCCACTCGAAACTAGATCCCTTATAAACCTTTCAGCCCTCCAAAACTCCGACCGACCCTCTTATTTCGCTCCGAGCTCATCCGACCGATTCGCTTGGCTCTTCCCACACTAACTCGCAACTCGACTCGATCCTTTCCCCTTTCTTTTTCTCAAGGTAGGTTTCTTTCCTTTCTATCTTTTCTTATTCTTTTCTTTTCTTTATTATTGTTCGCTAACTAACTTCTATTCTCCTTTCTTTTCTTTCATCCTTCTCTAGCTTCATCTCGATTTCAATCGATTATTTTGATTCCTTTCATTCGATTCTCTTTCTTCTCAGGTACGTCTTATTTCTTTCTACTTCCTTTTCTCCTCTCTATTCTTTTCTTCTCATTTCGATTTTAGTCTATTTCCTTCTTCTCACACTACTTGTTCCTGGACTAAAAAGGTGTGTTCTTTACTCTTTCTTTTTCCCTTCTCATACTAACTAATTTATTTGTCTATGTTTCTTTTTTCTTCTAGTCCTTGTTCGATCTTGGTAGCTCAATCTCTATTTCATTTAATGTTTGCTCCGACCGATTTAAGTCTGATAGCGTGAGTCTTTTCTTTTAAGTTATCTCCTGTCTTCTCTTTTACCCAATACTGACTAATCTTCTCCTTTCATTTTTCGATTTTCTTCTTTTTTGACTTGTTTTCATCTTGTCCTTTTCTTGTGTCATATACTTTATTTATTTCATCCTCTTGGCCTTGTATTTATTTAGTGTTTTATAGTTGTTTTGCAATAATAAAAAAAGTTATCTTAAATTGAACTGAATTGAAAAGATCTTGATATGAGATGATTGTGAGCAGACCAAACACGAGCCCCAAAAAATGAGCTGGTGAGGATAATAATGTGTATAAAAGGGAAGAGTGAGGAGGCTATTCTGCCTTCCACACCGGCATGAGCAACAACACCATGGCACCACCTCCTCCACCACCACAATCGTACCAAGAGACCCGCGCAACCGAGGAAGCCCGGTTACGACAAGCTATCCTCGACCACAAACGCAACCTAGACGAAGCGCGAGTAGCGAACAACTCGACCAACTTTCGCCAGATCTTAGGAGTAGCGAAAGAAGCCCACAAGGAACTAGAAGAGTTCCTTGGGGGACGTCGTCACCGGTCAACCGTGGAGAAGGTAGCGGGGTACAATCCGTATCTGATCAACCCGAGTACGATGGAACCCTTCGAGCATCCTCGACCGGGACCTTCCAACCAACGTCGCAAGAGAGCTCACGACGAAGACTTAGAGGAGATGGCGGAGAACGCTTCGAACCTTCTGGACATGTTCTTGGTGGTGAAGAAAATGAAGAGAGACGAGAAGGATCCAGAATCAAAAGGGAAAGGGAAGGAGAGAGAACAGTAAGTATTCTCCCCCCTCCAACTTCATCTTTTCATCATCATCCATCAATCTTGTATACTGAGACACCTTTCACTGGACCCCCTATAGATGAAAAATCTTCAATTCCTAATTCACCCTCTCTCAACTCACTTAAGTTAGAAGAAAATGAATTAGAAGAGGTAAAACATCAAAGACTGTTCAACCAGTCAGATTTAGTTTCCTACAATGCTTCCTCTGTATCTGTTTCACATTCATATTTAGATTTAGAAGATCTTGTCAGACGAAAAACTTACGCTATTTATGAGAAAGTTGAGCAATTGAATCCAAATTTGAATTTACTAAAAAACCAATGTGAGAAAAGTGAGAAAGAGAGAATTAAAGAATTTCATTTAAGTTGCCAGCTTCATAAGACATCTTATGATGATATCATGATTAAGTTTTTAGAGTTGAAAGAACAAATAAGTGAAGTTAAGAAACTTGGTCAAGAAATTGATAAAGAAGATAATAATCCATCATACAAAGATATTGTAAGTAAGTTGCAAGAATTAAAAGAGCAAATTATTGAAGTCAAAGAACAGAAAAGAGAATTTCAACAAGAAATCACATCTAAAGATAAAGGTAAACAAAAAGAAGTAATTACCTCTGAAGGTAAAAGAATAAGTGAATCAACTTCAAATACTAGTGAGAATGTCAACCAAGGAGAAACTGAGATTCAAAACTCAGAAATAACTCCAATGTACAGTCTGAATAAAACACAAGCCTTAGTGCTACAGATTCGAGAAACATTAAACAAGAGGTTTGAAGACCCAATATTAAAACCTTCGGAACAAAATGTAGTGAAACGAATAACTCATTTAGCTAATCAGATTGCTTCACAAATTTCTGAAACTGAGAAAAGAATAACATCAAAACTTAACAGTATTGACAAAAACTTCCACAAGACAATAAGTAAAATGTCTCAAGAAAGAAATCAAGATAAACAACATATCAGAGAGACGAGTGATGTCATAGTAAGTGATCTAGAGGAGATCAAAAATGTAATCAAACAACTAGATATGAAAGTAGACAAACAACTGAAACTACCAATCAAAGATCCGTATAACAAAATTGAGGAGCTGCTCAATAAATTTGGGAAACATGAAAGCCATGTCAGCTCTACAATCCATGAGATAAAAGAAGATAAAAATATAATAAAAATTGGATCCCAGTATCCCCACCACCCCCCCTAGTAGCCCCACCACCCCCCTCCCCTTCACAGCTGGTGAAACGCTTGGTTGCTGCTGACACATGTCGTGACAGTGCCAGCCTGAACCACGCTCCCACCTTCATAATTTTTGAAGTTCATTCTCAGCTCCATATCATCCAACTCCATAGCTCACAACTCAAAAAATCTTGTCACTGTCTAACAACACACCACACCTTGAAAATGGATTTTGGCAAAGTTATATACCCATCCTTACAAGAAGCTGAAGATGCACTGCGGAACTATGCCAAAGGATCAGGCTACTGGTTGAAAATCACCCGCACCTGTTCTGATAAACATAAGAGACCAAAGAAACGAGTCTTTGCCTGTTCTCATGGCGGAACACCTCAGCAAGTCATCAGTGCAGTTCGATCCACCTCAACTCAGCTTCTGGGATGCAAATGGTCTGCTAGAATTCGACGCGTGGAAATCACTCATCAGTGGAAGATTGAATTCAAAAATGATCAGCACAACAATCACGAACCTTCTACAAACCTTGCTGAGATACCAGCTGCACGTAAACTTACACCAGAACAGCACAACTTGGTTATTAACCTTGCAAATGCAGGTGTTCCTCCACGACTCATTCTACGCACCTTGAAGGCTTCCGATCCCACTAGCTTGTCAACCAGCCAGGACATCTACAACATGATCAAGAAACAAAAACTTTTGGACCTCAATGGACGCACTCCACTTGAAGCTTTGATAGACAACCTCAAGGCAAATGATGTGTTCCATACCTTTGAACTGGATTCTAATCACCGACTCCTGCGTCTGTTTGTTGCTCCCAAAGCTAGTGTGAAGTCGGCTTCGGACTTCTGGACATCTGATGTGCTACTGATGGATTCAACTTACAAAACCAATCGGTGAGATGCTTTCACAGTAATCAAGTTTAATCAGAGTTGAGACTGACTGATTTTTGTGGTTTGGTTGTCTTAGGTTTCAAATGCCACTCCTCCACGTGATGGGAGTTTCACCAACACATCAGTCTATCTCTCTATGCTTTGGTCTAATGCAACAAGAAACTGAAGCCGACTATCGATGGGTTTTGGAGCAGATGAAGCTGTGCTTTGGGTCCAAGCTTTCAAATCTGCAGGCTGTTGTGACTGATAGAGAACTCGCCTTGATGAATGCCCTGAAGGAAACTCTACCACACACCGAGAATCTACTCTGCAAATGGCATATCGAGAAAAATATTCAAGCTAACATCAAGATGAAATTAACAGACAAGCAATGGAAAGTGTTTCAAAGCAGCTGGCAGGAAATTTGCAACTCAATTTCTCCCGAAGACTTTGAAGCACGATTTGAGGCTCTTCGAACTGATATTGGCAAGACTTCTTTCAATTACATCAAGAGTACGTGGGTGATCCACAAGGAAAAGTTTGTAACTGCTTGGACAAAGGATATCAAACATTTTGGTCACACCGTCACCTCTCGGATTGAAGGTGGTCATGCTGGTATCAAAGGCTGGGTCTGGACATCAACTGGTGATCTTGCAACTGTATACACCAAGCTGGAATTTGTTTGTCAACAGCAAAGAGATAGAATAGAACACCGTATATCCTTTGATCGGACTCATACTTTATCTCGACTTTGTCCTCAAATCTGGACTGATGTCAACAGAAAAATCTCGCACTACGCACTACTAGAGGTAAGTTTTTGTCTAGTTACCTCCCAACATTTCCTCGCCTGATTCATCATGAAACATTCTCAACACAAATCACAAATAGACCTACAAGCAGTATCAAAAAGCCCTTTCTTTAGATGACACCAACAACTGCACCTACGTACTTTCTGGATCACAGGGATTACCCTGTGCCCACTTCCTGAAGCATCTCATGTTATCTTCGAGGAAATTGGCTGTGAACCACTTCGACCCTCATTGGCATCTAGATCGGACTTCAGTTGACCCAGTTCTACACAACCAACCACCTGACTTTGACACGCTTCTCAACCTCGTACGAGCACAACATAACACTCTCCCCGCCCATCAACAAAGCGTGTTGTGGAGTCAGTTAAGTCGGATTCTTGTGAGTCCGACTCTCACCATTGGTGATCCAGCTCCGATTCGATCTCGTGGTCGGCCTACAGGGTCTTCAAACAAGACCAAGCGCGATCTTTGTCGTCACGAACATCAGGAAGCTGAACAGAACGGTCCTCGATGTAGCCAATGCCACACGACAGGTCACAACAGGAGGACTTGTCCTATCCCAGTAGAATCAGCAAACCCGGCCACAGTCGAGCATGGAGTGGTCTAGTCACCTCTATATGCTCTATATGTACAAAGCTCGACACATCCTAGCACAAACACTATAAGATCCACCAAACACATACATAGATCCGAATTGTCCTTCTCTCCCTCTTTGTCTGTCTCCGTAGCTTACAAGACCTTGTTGGCTCTCATCATTCATTTTGACACTACACTCCTTTGTCTTTGGGAATGACTCTTGTGTAATTGAGTCATCAAAGATACTAAACCTTGTCCAGCTACACAATAAGCTACAGAATTTACCTGAGCAATCGGAGCGATCACACTTGCTCAAAAAGGTTGAGAACAATGTGATCAATCCGATCGGTTTCCCTGACATCATGTGTTTTTTTCTCTGGTCTTTCAAGTGCTCAATCCCACTAACCCCAAAAAAGGGAAACACAACTCAACACAATCAATTCAATCGGTCTGAATGATTGTTTTTCAGAATTGTTTTCCAATCGCTCTGATCGATTCAAATTCAATCAGTTGGAGCGATCTTGATTCATCTCGTTTGTTTGTTCATTGTGCAAAACTGCAGGATCCTTCAATTATCGTACCAATAGGATGTTTTGTTAGAGAAACAATAAAAGAAAATTCTCAGTGAGTGCTGAGAGCGTGGTTCAGGCTGGCACTGTCATGACATGTGTCAGCAGCAACCAAGCGTTTCACAAGCTGTGAACGGGAGGGGGGTGGTGGGGTTACTAGGGGGGGGTGGTGAGGATACCGGGATCCTAAAAATTCGTGAAAATATGAATGAACAACAACAGCAATTTGAATGTAGTATGATGAAGAATTATCATTCACTACAAGAGAACATCAGAGAACAACATGAACAATTGCAGAGACAATTATCAATACAACAAGAAGTGCAATTCAAAAATTTCACGGAACAATTATTCAAGAACCAAGAATTTTTAAATAACAAAGTATTAGAAAAGAATGTTGAAATACAACATAGATTAAATCAAATGGAGGACAGGGCCAACACAGCAAGGAGGACGTTGATCCAAGAACTTAGACCTGAGAGAGCAAGTTATAACAACATCACACCGAGAGTAACAGATCATATAACTCATCCGGTAACTCAGCAAAATTTAGATTCAATCTCAGAAGATAATCCAAGAGTTGATCCATCACTTCGGGGAGAAGCCAGATTCAGACAACATACAGCTGAACTAAGAGAAAGAACAGTGAATTATGTCGAGCCCCCACCAATTCAAACAGGAAGTCAGAGCCCACGAGCACGAGAAGAAACAATTTTCAGAGAAAGAACATTACCACCTCTAGCAAGTACAAATAGATTATTTGCCAGAGAAACTACTGCTCAGACAGCTATTTCAGAGTCTAATAGAGAAGACAAATTAAGTAAAGCATTGACTAAACTATGGCCAACAGGCAGAGACTGGAAAAAGTTCAGTGGAGACGGCGAGTATAATCATAATGACTACATTGACTGGTGTGATGGTTTGATCACGGATTTAAAAATGGACCCACTAGTTGTTGTTAGTCATCTAAGCACAGCTTTCACTGGCACAGCAGGACAGTGGTACATTGACAAGCGTAAAAGTAAAGGCTCCATGACATGGGACCAATGGAAAGAAGAAATTCATAAAAGGTTTGGAAATAGTGTTTGGAGAAATAACATGGAAGAATTGTTCATGAAAGACAAGTTTGACGCAAATATAGTGGGTAGTGTCTAAAAGCGTGAAATCGGGTATTTGGAGCAAAAAGTTTATCAGTGCCACAAATTTGATCCAAATTGGAATCCGAGCACAGATTTGGAGTCCTTGCATCGGCCGCTATCAGAAATTGTTATCTCTGAGTTGTTTCAAGGGCTTTAAATTTTTCATCTTTTTTACAACAAAGTAGATTTTCATCATAGAATGTAATTTGCAATACAGAAAATTAAACAATACAATTCCTAGTGCTTTGCGACCTTCTCCATCAGTGAGGACATGAATTACAGCAAGAAGTCAATATTTGAAAAAGTTATAAGGAAAAACAAACAAAATGTCATCGATTGAAGTCAGCATTGGTCACAGAGCCATGAGCAGCGGTTCGGAAAGAGTCGTATGGGTGCATTGTGACCTGGTGTATCAGTGAGAGCAGAAATCAATAAGACAAAACAATCTTCGATGAAAATGTGAGAAAAAAGGGCGAAAACATACATCGAGGCCAGCATCAGTTGCATAGTTGCCAGAAATGGTTTGATGAGATGTATATGTCTTAGTGACAGCATTAGAACCACATTTGACTTTCATGGCCTGCCTACAAGCTATCAAATGCATCAAACAATTGATAAATCAAGAAAAATTCATGAATGAGATCAAGCAAAAGGTCGACTTACAAGAGATTGAACATTATCTTGTTGGTCTTGGGATGAAGATGAAACTCTCGGATGGTTACGAGAGGACCGGTTTGCCTATTTGTTTCAACCAAATCCTTCTCTTCCTGGAGATTGGAACGCTCGTACGGTGTTCGAGATAGCCTAAAACAAAATTGTTGTATGTATTGATCCTGTCAGTATTGGATATATAAGACAACAAAGCGATCAAGATAAATAACTTACATGTGACACCAAAGAAAGTCAATTGGAACCAATTGGCTCGAGTTCGCAATAGGATTTGAAGGTCGGAAAGGAACTGATCCACTTGAAGGATGTGATCTCAATCCTACATGTACGGGGAAATTTGAACATATGTAATTTTTTCCCCGGTCCGACATTTCACGCTTTTAGACACTACCCACTATATACATTTTGATCCAACAGCATGGTCTTTGAAACAAAAGAAAAGAATTGCTGCATTTGACCCAGATTCATCTGAAGACAGAATTGTCAATAAAATTCTGAACAAGGTAGACGGGGACGCTAGAAACACAATCAAAAGCCAACTAATTGCTCCCTATGAATGGGACATATTCTTGATGGTATTCAAAGATATTTTTGAAAACACAACCATTATTTCCAAGAAAAAATACTTGAACAGACCTCGAAAACCTTTTATCAAAAACAAGTTCATCATCATAGATGATAAGTTACAAGGATTAAGTACAAAAGCTCAACCAAGTACATCTGAGAGAAAACCACTTAGAGCATGCCCAAACTGTGGAAGTAAAGATCCAAAACATCAATGGAGAGTATGTAAAGAAAAAAGAATAAATATGATTGAGGAAGATCTATCAGAAAGTGATCATATGAATGACGAATATGATTTTCAAGGAGGACAACTTTCTGATGAATCAAAATCAGAAAGTGAGGACGAGAGAAACCAACAAGATGTCTCCGTAATTGATACTTATAATAGTAATGAGAAATATATCAACATATTACAAGCTGAAGCAGAGGTACCTCACTCCTGGCAAGATGACATGCAAATGGGTAATATAACTGATGCTAGATTATTGAAATCTAAACCAGCAGAAGGGATGGCACACACACTAGGCCATCATTCAATGGCTCGAGCAATAATTAATAATTGCAAAGTTCCAATACTACTTGATAGTGGAGCTTCATGCTCAATTGTAGGCAAACATTTCTTATCAGAGATTATACCAGACTGGCAAGAAAAGCTCCTACCCAGTAGTCACGTGAAATTCTCAGGAGTTGGTAGTAAACTTCACGCACTGGGCGTAATCAGCTTACAGGTAATATTCCCACATGTTAAGCAATCAATGAGACTGAATGCTGAATTCGTAGTAATGGAAAATGCTAACAACAAATACTTCATATTGGGTGCAGAGAACTTGAATCAATATGGATTTGATATATTCCATAGTAAAGAAAGATATTTTACTATTGGTAATAATAACAAAAGTATCAAATTTGCTTTAATGCAACATAAAGAGATTTTGTCCATTAAACCGGACATTACAATAGAAAGCCCAACAAACGAAGACACCAAAGAACTTCGAGATAAAATATTGGAAGCTCAGTTTGGACCCAACCTCACCCACACTCAAAAAGAGGATATAATCAAGATGGTGATTAAATACAAAGATCAATTTGGGTTAGGAGAGCAACCTTTAGGCATGATAAAGGATCATCCGGTAACAATAGAACTTACAATAGATAAACCTTACCCTCCAATATTACGGAAAGGTGCATATCCAGCTAGCCCAAGAAGTAGAAAAGAAATAGAGAAACACATCGAAGAACTACTTAGTATGGGTGTAATACGAAAAGTAGGCAGTGACGAAGAAGTAGATGTGACTTCACCTGTTTTAATAGCATGGCACAATGATAAGTCTAGACTTTGTGGAGACTTTAGAGCCCTCAATCAATATACAAAGCCTGATAGATACCCACTACCTAGGATAGATCAATCTTTGACAAATCTCTTCAGAGCGAGAATTATTACTCTAATGGATATAATGAAAGGATTTCATCAAAATATAGTGGAAATCAATAGCAGAAAGTTCCTTAGAATTATATGTCATCTAGGGATATTTGAATATATTAGAATGCCTTTTGGAATCAAAAATGCCCCAGCTTTCTTTCAAAGAATGATGGATACAGAGTTTTCAAAAGAACTACGGGAAGGATGGCTTAAAGTTTATATTGATGACCTTATCCTTTTTCACACAACTTGGAAAGAACATCTTGTAGCAATGGAGATGATATTGATAAGAGCTAAAGCAATGGGAATGACAATATCTCTAAAAAAGTGCCACTTCGGTTTTGAAGAATGCAAAGCCCTAGGTCATCGTGTATCAGGACTATGGGTAGCAGTAGATCAAAACTCAGTAGCTGCAGTACTACAAAAACCCTGCCCAAAAGATAAACAATAATTGAGTTCATTTTTAGGATTTACAAGCTACTACAGAGCTCACATTCCAAACTTCGGAATGATTACTCGTAGCCTCTACAAACTTTATGCTAAAGGAGTAGTCTTTGAGATGACAAAAGAAAGAATTGATGCAGTAAATAAAATCAAACAGATACTTACAACCGCACCAATCCTGTTTCACCCTGACTTTGAGAAACCTTTTAAACTTTACGTTGATGCATCAATTGAAGGTTTAGGAGCAGCACTCCATCAAACACAAATCATTGAGGGAAAACCAAAAGAAGGACCGATTGTTTTTATATCTAGAAACCTGACAGACACTGAAAGCAGATATTCTTCGCCGCAACTAGAAGCTTTAGCACTAGTGTGGGCATTAGAAAAATTACACTACTACTTGGATGGTAGTTACTTTGAAGTAATAACAGACTGTACCGGAGTAAGATCACTAACAAATCTCAAATCTCCAAGCAGACACATGTTAAGGTGGATGATGGCAATACAAGAGTATAAACCATTTATGACAATTACTCATAGACCAGGAAAATTCCACAACAATGCTGATGGACTTAGTAGAATGGCATTACCAAATGATTCCAGTAATCCAGCGTGGGAACCAGAAGAAATGGAAAGAGACATTCCGGTGATGGGAATCAGTTTATGTGAATTGTCTGAAGAATTTTTTGATGAAGTAAAAGCTAGTTATGAAAAAAATAGTAACACAGCTAAACTTACCAGAATATTATCTGCACAGAATACTAATCTGAGCCTATCAAGTACACTTGAGCAACCTTGGAAAGATGGACTAACTCAAGGAAAAATTTCACTCGAATCTGACCTACTATATTTTAGAGAAAAGCATACTGCGGTGTTGGTAATAATGACTACCGAACATATTCAACAAACATTACATGTATGCCATGATGAATTTATGTCAGGACATCTGTCGGAAGACCGGACAGTAGATAGGATCAAAAGCACAGCCTGGTGGCCAAATTGGAGACAAGATGTTGAAGAATATGTAAAAACTTGTGAAAGATGTCAAAAAGCAAATAAAGCCACAGGAAAAAGATTTGGTTTACTTCAAAGAATAGAAGAACCAACGTATGCTTGGGAAGTCATTAACATGGATTTTGTTACAGGTCTTCCACCATCATTAAATAACAATTACAACTGTGTACTGGTCATTGTAGACAGATTTTCAAAAAGGACAAGGTTCTTACCATGCTACAAAGAAGCAACAGCAATGGATATTGTGTTATTATTCTGGGAAAGAATAATAAGTGACGTAGGATTACCACGAATAATCATCAGTGACAGAGATCCAAAGTTTACTTCTGAATTTTGGAAAAGTCTACATACACTTATTGGAACAACATTAGCTCTTTCCACTGCTTATCATCCACAGACTGATGGTCTCAGTGAAAGAAACATTAGTACCTTAACTGAAATAATCAGAAGGTATTGCACTGAAGGACTTTGTTACACAGATAAAGATGGACATACACATGATTGGCATACATTACTACCAGCCTTAGAATTAGCATATAATAGCAGCATACATAGCACAACGGGAAAGAAACCTTTTGAAGTAGAAAGAAGCTATTGTCCTAGATTACCAAAAGACCAGATAAAAAATAAAAATGTCGAATTTCATCTGACTTCCTTAAGTTTCTTTGATATGCTTGGTAAAGCAAGAGCTCGAGCAGCTCAATGTATTGAAGATTCTGTGACATATAATCAAGAAAGATGGAATAAGACTCATAAAGAACCTAAGTTTGTAATCGGTGAACAAGTACTACTATCCACTACAAACTTTAACAACCTTCAAGGACCTAAGAAACTTCAAGACCAATTTGTTGGACCATTTGTAATACTAAAATTCCATGGGAGCAATGCAGTAGAAGTAGCATTGACAGAGTTTGGGAGAAAACATCCAGTATTTCCAATCTCATTAATAAAGAAGTTCCACGCTTCTGACAAGAGCAAATTTCCTGACAGAGAAATACCTAAGAAAACCCCTATCAGGTTTGAAACTGATGGAGAAAAGATTTTCTCACACATAATAAAACAAAGAGACACACAAGTTAACGGTAAATCTACTACACTTTATCTTGTAAGATACAAGAATAGGAGTGCAGATGAAGATGAATGGCTACCAGCAGATAAAGTGCCAAATAACAAAACAACCTTGCGAGAATTCAGAGCCCAAAGAAGAGCTCATAAACCTTCTGAAAAGAAGTAATGACCTCCTTTGAGGGTGGGGAATGTCAGCCCTGGGTACATATGTATGTACCCAAAGACTAACTTGTAATATATATAACCACCTTCAGACAACTAATTACATGTACATAAAGCTTACAAAACATATGTAACTTGTAATAAATCATATATACATCTTGATTACATATAACTATACATTTGAAATGATATGTAATATGTAAGCAAATATCAATTACACCTCATAACTCAGTGTCAAGAGTTAAAAAAAGCTTATATTACATATTACACATAACATGTATATGTAATTAAGTATTATTAGTAATAATCCCAAATAATAATAATAATCAAACCCTAAACCAAAGTAGGGAGGTAAACAAATCTCACTACGGTTAGGTTTGGAGAGGAGAGTATATAAACCCCTCCTCTCTCAGCCTTGAGAGATTTCCCCCAAGCTTTATTACACACTACTTTTAAGAACACTTAAAGTTCTACTGAAGTAACATCAAGAGTCTTATAAATATAAGACTAGTGATATCTTCATTACTTTAATCAGTTCCCTGATTAAAAGTAAGTAATACTCTTCACTCTTCCCTGGATCCTCTACTATCCCCCAGTAGAACTCTAATAGGTTGGTGACCATATAACAACCCAAGGTTGGTGACCATAGAACAACCCAGGTTGGTGACCATAGAATAACCTCAGGTTGGTGACCATAAGAACAACCCAGGGTTAGTGACCATAGAACAACTAGTCTAGTGAACTTCAACCCACTCTTTAATCTATCACTTGAAGATTAAAGGAAGGGCTAGGATCCACCCTTCACCCTTTATACCATTCCAGTATCTTTCATCTCTCATCCCTTTCCTTGTTTATAATTCTTTGTAACTACATTTATATTTGAAATATAATTATAATTACCTGAATTATAAGCCCACCTTGCCCAATTAGTGAGCCTTGAGTACTCAAAAGAGTAACCAACCCTCACAACAACAGTCTGATCAATATGTCGATGTTATAACCATCATAGTTAAACGACATCAACTTCAATATACTAATCAAAAGCACACCGGGCTATGGAGATTTCGAGAACAAAAGGTTCTGAGCTTTTGAAGAGAAATATTCCAACAAATTGTCCCCTATCCAATTGCTAGCACCCGTTCACATTTCAGGATTGTGTGTGTTGTAGATTCATTCAATTTAGTAGTACCCATGCCTGACCAGCAACAATCCAACGTTTTTGATTCTAACGTTGTTCAGTTAATTTACGCCCACTACCACTCCATTTTGGCCTGTCTTTCAGAACAAAACATTACTCACACTTACAACATTGAATTCCACCGAAATCGCTTACCTCACATCGAAATAACGATCAATGCCAACAATCGTATGATCATCTTACCAACATTACGTCGACCACGTCACGAAACACCTACGATTGATAGTTTTTCACACCGAAATGTACAATCTGTAAATGGCAATCTCATAGTGTGAGTTATGAACCACCTCTCGAATAAACATCATGAAGTTAACTAAATCTTTATGTGCTCTCCCTTTCTCCAAGATTTGCTCACAGAGTAGACTACGCTCATGTACCGATTATCTCACACGGTGGCCTGATTCGAGGTAAAGTAGATTTACTTTCAAAACACATGTGGTAGAATCTCCCCTGCCGGGCGATACTATCACCCCCTTTAACAAACCAGCTAATAGGCATTTTTTTTTGAATTGGGTCTAAAGCAACTTCCGGACTTCGCGATTGCCATTCAAGCCACAAACCTGGATCCACATTGCCTGATTTATCAAAAATTGTTACATCGCAAAAGAGCTGTTTGCAAAAGGAACAGCCAATAAACCAGTTTGATTTTATTGGGGTCTGGATTTGTACTGAGAACCAACGCCGTGGACCACCACATACGCACTTCGTATTTTTCATGTATTGCCTGTAGAAGCAAGCAGTCTGACACCACAGTTGTGTTTTAACAGGTTTTAATGAGCGCACTCAACTTATTCATTATGTTGGCCTTTGATCCCTTGAAAACAATCAGATCAACAGAAAATTTGCCTTAAATAAGCAGGCACGCCAGTATGGCCTGCTCAGTTTCTTTGTCTTGCATATAAATGCAACCAACAAGTCTCCCAATGACAGGTTTAGAGTATGATTTTGCCAACACTAACTACAAAATGAAATGCTATCCTGCCAGACGGTGCTTTGCTATTGACTACACTTGGTACGTACCAAAGTAAAGGGGCGAGGCCAATTTTAAGTTCACATGATGCGGGTACTCAGTCCGCGAGTCCAAAAGTACAAAAGACAAGCGCCCGTTGTATCTTCAACAGGGTATTTGTAAGTTAGCTCGAAATGCCCCAAAGCCGCCTTAAACCGACGTTATTGTCTGATTCATCATTGTTGGGTTTTTGTCTCCGCATCCAGAACTGAAACCCAGTCTGGGACGAAGTCTTACACCTTTCCTCGGTACGTTGCATCCAGTGGGCGCCAAATTCCTTACTCTTGCCCAAGAAAGTTTTGCATTATCAAGCCGTTGACACAACAATCTGGAACATCAACCAAGACCCCGCCGTGTTATCATGTCGAAACAACATAGAATTCGACGCTGGCCTTGTAAGGACGGAAGTAACACTACCCTAACCCGCACTTTAATCGTATCAACATAGCTGCTACTTTACCGCCAGTAAGTTTTTGAAATTGTATCCCCAATCTATAATTGGTAGCACCATCGCTGGACGATAAAATCTCACCTGATCAATGCACACAAGTCAAATGATTATGAGTATACTCACAGTTGAAACACTGATTTCGCGAGAATAACCTTCATCTACCTGTTGCAGGAATCCAGCCCGATGCACAACTCAACGCTATCTTGAAAGGTGACAGTACTTGGAGCTAATCTTTTGATCTGCAAAACAGTTCCCCCGTCTCAAACTCACAAATAGCTGACTGGAACTACGTGTTGCTTTCATAGCGAAGTCTCCGCTAAACTTTCAAAAATGATCAATTCGACGATCAGACCAACAGAAGATGAAGATATTCCAATACTGCAAACATAGATGTTAATAAATGAGAATCCAAATTATAAATCTCCCTCGGTGCTATTGTTCTCAAAATGAAGCATCGACCCGCGAAGAACGATTGACAAACCAAGCAATTTGTATAAGGCCTCATCTGCGGCCATTAGGGAATAGAACAAGCGATCTCTGTATTAGAGGCTAGAAGGAAAATCATGGTCCCCATTCTTGCATAACACCTCACGAATACATCACCAACGTTAACAACTTCCTAAGGGCTCATCTCGGTAAAATATTCAGAGTGATTCTACCGACCAACGTGTTTGATAGCTTGAAGCATCTTGGGGATTATGGCAAATCGTAATACAACAATTAGAGTAGCTCGGGAATCAATTGCGACATTGTTATCGTGAGATTGCGAACTAGCTGCATTTTGGCAAGGCGGCCAGCAGGTGTTGACGATATCTGTCTTCTCAATTTCCGGACTATAAATAGGTAACCAAACTACCACAAATTGACCCATGGAACTTTAACTCCTCTTTTGAGCCAGTTGAATACAATCTCTGAAAACTTTGTGACTCCACTTCTGCATCTTGTATTTCAGTCAATTATTAACACTTCAAGACTGGAGTCCGGCCCGGATTTCACAGTGACAACAGCTAATGTATGTACTTCCAATTCTGCGGTCAAGCTAAAAGTATTGCCCTAGCTTACACTTCTTCACTATTTACTATCAGCTTTAATCATCAGAATGGCGGACCCAAGTGAATCAACACCTCATGGCTTATATCTGACAGGCAACTTCGAAATTGAGAAGAAGGTATGTTGATATTATGAGTAATACCTGAATTGCATTTGTAGCTAATAGTTTCTCAAATTCGAAATGCAGACCTCACCTGAGAATGGTTGGAGATCAGAGTATCAAACTTATGCGACCTACATTGGGGCTGGCGGTGCACATCGAAAAAGAACCATGAGTTACAAAATCCAAATCAAAGGTTATAGCCCAGCTCAATTCAGATTGGATGACGGGAATATTTATTTTTTAAGAGGCTCCTTCTTCCCATCCAATACTGACGAAACCAAGAACGACATCCTGTTTTTTGAGGGGTCTGAACGTATCTTAATTGGCCCTGCGGACACCATTGTAGGTGACTTGGTGAATTCTATCGCAGTCACTGGAGTTGGGATTGTGACAGCTAAAGAAACAATCCCCAAGCCTAACGTCACCAGCACATTGCCAAACCCTGCCGACGGGGAGAAGTTGGTTACAATTGTAACCGTTCTTCATTCAGACTATCACCTGACTGTGAGTACCATTCGAGTGTCTCAGAGACTATTACTGGTCAAAAATTTCCTCAGTTGAAGAAAGCAAGACAGTTCAAAGTCCAGTACCGTATCCCTCCGACCCCCAACTTAGCTGGCATTCAAAAGATACTCCAAGAGGGGCGTGAATACGTATTTCATGGTTTCCTCAAAGATTTTGATGAAGAAAAGTGTCTTTACATAATAATGGTGAGCTAATCTGCTCTTCCCGTCTTGAGCATTGCAACTTACCTTTTTCACCAAATTGCAGGCAAACAAAATTTCGCCAACTACTGGAAGCAAAGAATATAATGTCGGTGTCCAATCTACAGATGCCACACAAGATAATATGAATTCAAGATTGTCAAGCAAGAAACCTACAAAGTAAGCTTATTGTAATAGTGCTCAATAAGAACCTTACTTATGCCTTGAAAATGCGAAATCTAGGTTTGTACCGAGGGCCCTGACTAGCCAATTCATGTCACCCGTTATCTCGACGGACTCTGAATCTAGCTTGAACTTACAATTCCCGCCATCTGACTTCGGGCCTTCTTCCTTCTCCTCCGCGA
The DNA here is from genome assembly GCF_000204055.1 of Melampsora larici-populina 98AG31. Classification (NCBI taxonomy): domain Eukaryota; kingdom Fungi; phylum Basidiomycota; class Pucciniomycetes; order Pucciniales; family Melampsoraceae; genus Melampsora; species Melampsora laricis-populina. The sequence continues at coordinate 400,322 of NW_006768783.1, forward strand.
TGTCAAGCACAACACCTGGAACCTCTAATGGCTCCTCTGACAATGCGCTGTCTAATGAGAACCCAAACCCGCCCAGCAAAAAGAAAGGTCGAGCTCAGCCAAAGCGTGTTACAAAGAAGAGTAAAACAATGGACTTTACTATCGAGGAGTAAAAGCAAGGACAAAGAGGCAAGACATGATGCAAATGTAAAACTCAATACGGGAATTCAGGCATCTTCATGTTATACTACGTTATTATTTTGGTACTACTTTTGTCTGATTGTCAACACGTTTAACTTCTTGCTACTTAATCTTTGACTGCCCTGCTGAAAAAAATTCTATCTTTTGTATTCTCGATTAAAATATTACAATTTGAAGACAAAATATCTATTGTATTGAAACCAGCACGGTGACTGTTCAATTTGAAAAATTTACAAAGTGTCGTGTTCTTGAATTACTTGGCAGTTTGTGTTTTTACCTACTTTCTTGATTCAAAGCAAGATGGTGATTCATTACAGATGATAATATGTAACGTCCATGTTTTTATTATCTCCAAGTGTCTAAAACTGGTGCGACCTGCTGAGACAGACCATTGCTTGATCATCTAACAGTTAGGGATCTGTACAAGTAACTGTTAGATTTGTGAAGGTTGTGAGAATGGCGATTGTTATACCTAAATGAGAATAGAACAAAAGTTTAAGTACGGACGACAAATGGTTCGAAACCTATCCAGCTAGGGTTCAGCTCAATGTATTGGGGAATGATATATTTCCCACCGAAGCGGCCATCTCCTCATCACCTTAAGAGGGACCTTCGCCAATGGGAATTCCTGCGTCCGTCCATCAACTGTCAAAGTCGGGGGAAATTAATAGATATAAGCGAGTACTAGAGGAAGATGATGTAGGAAAATTGCTAACTGGAGGGACTGGGTGACGAATAAGAAACGCTCAGAACCTCGATAACCTCAGTTGATTTAATTGAAAAGGAGGATTTTACTACCCTCAACCTCACAATGGCTTTTTCAAACCGGAGAGAAGTCTAAGGAATTCATTAAGTCAAACGGCAAGCGGCTAACACTAAAGTAAATGACTCAAACATCCTTGGTGGAAGGGCACACCTGGAAGATGCTAGGGATGGCTTAGATCACGAGCACTGGTCTATGAGATGGATATGCATGACATCATGGTCGATGACTGAAATCAATTTAACGATGAAACTTCAAAAACTTGCAGCTCCATATCTTGGAACTTTGCATCAGTCAAAGGGCTTAGTGAGCAAAAATTGTTTTCAAAAAGTACGCCTTTGGCAGTAACAAAATTCGTATTCCTAATTATACTAACTTTTTGTTTGTCTTCTGACGTGTAGGTGAGCCAGGTGCTCAATCCTCAAAACTGCAAGAATCTTTCGGTGGTACAGAAGCAACTTGGAAGTAGGTCTTTTGTTAAAACCCTGTCGCATTATCCTTGAAATAATCTTCTAGATCCAGGGTTAATTTGATGTAGACAACATTTTTTAATTTAATTGTTTGATCCCACACAGATAATGTGAAGGTATCGCGCGCGAAAAGGTCGAGCGATCCGATCAGAAGCTCCAGGTGCGGAAGTCAACCTATTAACACGTTTTGCGAACGAAATCCCACACGACATTGGTGAGCAAGCGGACAAATGCTTGGGATGTGGAGCATTAAGGTGGAGAATTGAGAGACGAATCAGGGATCTAAATTTGGAAAGCTCAACGTACGGGAATTGCTGCCAACATGGAGCAGTCGAACTTCCACTGCGATATTTTGTTCAAGATGTAGGCCAGGACATTCCACCATTTTACCTAGCTTTGTTGACAGAACAAAATGAAGGTAAGCTGTGGCACAAATCACATTTAATCGTATTTTCTACTAATGTTCTTTGCAGTCTCGAAACAATTTTGTTTACAGATCCAAAAATATAACAACGCTATGTCATTCACTTCCTTGGGAGCCACAATTGATACCTCGGTTATGGGGCAACGCGGAGTCTACATATTTAGAATTTCCGGACAACTGTCTCATAATATCGGGTCCCTCATGCCTATGCCTGGAGATCACCCCGGATTTGCACAGATTTTCGTGTATGGAGGTGGCGGTCCAGAGGAAGCACACGCAAGGAATGCCTACTTTAATAACGAGCTGAATCCACTGATCTTCCACATCTTTCAGGAATTCATGGACTTACACAATCTGTATGTTGAGGTGTTTCGAAACGCAAGGGCTATTTGCAACGAGGGCAATACACGGTCTTTGAGGATCAACACGATAACGGCACCTGGCACGGATCATAGACGATATAACCGTCCAACAGCGAATGAAGTGGCGGGGATAATTGAGGGGAATGGACAGGTTGGGGCTCGAGAAAGAGATATAGTACTAGAAAGACAAACGGGTGCTCGTCAACGAATATCAGAACTGCACACTGCCTATTTTGCATTGAGATATCCTTTGTTGTTTCCCTATGGCTCCCAAACCCGGCATGAAAATTTTTCAAATCCGACGGAAGAGAGTGCGTAATGTTTAATAATTATATATGACTCTAATATCAAATTGAGGAAGTGATACTATTGATTATTCTACAGGACCAGGTGGTGAAGTAACAAGCCTGGAGTGGTTTGCTTATTTGCTTTTTCAACGCCCCGCTTTTTCTATTATACTCGCCGCAGGTCGCCTGTTTCAAGAATTTGCAGTCGACATGTACGTCTGTGTCGAGCACTGTCGACTGCAATACCTGAGATTCCACCAAAGAGAACTACGGGCCGAATTATACAGCGGAATTGTTGAGGCTTTGGACAATGAAATGGAAGATGAGGTGGTGGGCCGACGAGTTGTGTTACCTTCAAGCTTCATTGGGAGTCCTAGGCATATGCAACAACTCTATCAAGATGCGATGAGTTTGGTTGCCGAATTCGGACATCCTAGCCTATTCCTAACAATGACGGCCAACCCTCAATGGCCTGAGATCACCAACGCACTTCAACATGGTCAGTCAGCGGAAGACCGCCCAGACTTAGTGGCTCGAGTTTTTCATGCGAAATTCCACTGTTTACTCAAAGACGTTACCAAACAAGAACGCTTAGGGAAATGCTCAGCTTACGTTTACAGCGTGGAATTTCATCGTCCCAATTTGGTCACTGCACTCGAAAGCTCAAGAAAGTATCAATCGATGCTCAAAGCAATGACGAATGAACAGCTGGCAGTTATTGCACCGATTCGCGAGGCTTTAACGGAGAATAGGCCTTATTTAGCTTTTTTGGACGGTCCCGGAGGAACCGGAAAAACTTTTGTATTAAATTGCATATTACACTACTGCAATTCATATAATTTCTCTTTCGAAGCCGTCTCAGCCGCTGGCATAGCATCTCTCTTACTCTTACATGGGCGGACAGCGCACAGTGCGTTTAAAATACCGATCCCGGTGCACGACGACTCAATTTGTTCTATGGGTTTTTGCGATGGAGATCAAATTACTTCAGTGCGATTCATCGTTTGGGATGAAGTAGCGATGCAACACAAACATGCGATTGAATGTGTTGATCGAACGATCCGCGAGCTGACGGGAGTTGACCTGCCTTTTGGAGGAAAGGTAATTCTGTTTGCAGGTGATTTCAGGCAGACCTTGCCAATTGTGAGGCGCTCAAATTTAATGCAACAAGCACAAGCGTCGTTGAAATCATCTTATCTGTGGAGCTCAGTACATCGGTTCTCTTTGACTATCAACATTCGGCTAGGAGGACTATCACCCAATCCTAACAGGGATAATCTGGATTTCGCCAAATGGTTATTAGATTTAGGCTCTGGAAGACTTCAACAGGAGCACGCGGCCATATTCCCTTTGAGTTACTGCAATGTCACGGTGGTACAACCACCGAATTTTTGTGATTGACAACTTTTGGAGACAGAATATGGTGGGGTTCAAGGATTGATTCTAAGAGAGAAATGGGGTGATCTTACGGACTTCTACTCAAGCCGTTGTATGATCACTCCTCTCAATGCAACTTTGAATTTGATGAACCGTGATATAATGGAATCATTGCCAGGTCAAGTCTTCATGTCGAACTCTATTGATCTCATGGACGAACAATTCATGGATCCGGTAACGGCCGATGTCCTGAACACATTTGACTTTCCCGGATTCCCAGCTCATAAGATGAAATTGAAAGTCGGGGCGTCGATCATGGTATTGAGAAATTTGAACTTGGCAAATGGGCTTTGTAACGGGACACGACTCTTAATCACAGATTATCGCCCGAATGCCTTACAGTGCCGAATTTTAACTGGAGACTTGAAAGGAAAGAGAATAAATTTACCTAAAATCAATTTGCATCACGAAGGTAATGAGGACCGCCCAATTCCATTCTGGCGCTACCAATTCCCAGTTATGCCAGTGTTTTGCATTACAATCAACAAAAGTCAGGGCCAAAGCCTAGACCAAGTAACTGTACTACTCCCAAAGCCGGTTTTTTCTCACAGGCAACTTTATGTAGCTTTATCACGATGCACTAATGCATCCAATGTCAATGTTTGTATAACATCGCTCTGTGACAAAATATCTACAACTAATATAGTATATCATCCGATTTTGAATATCTAAATTACAAATCAAATTGGCGCGATGGTGGATTCATATGTAAGCCAAATAAATGTTATTTACCTATCTCGCCACGACTCTCAAACTGACACATGTTATTTCTATTGTAAGGTGTTAAACTGTTTTATACAACCATCAAGTTGGCTCAAAATTGGCAACTAAACATTTGTAATTGTTTAGTAGGCATACGTTACTAATAGATTCAACTTGGAATATATGATCGGATATTGCTATTGTCGATTTGGTATTCAGGATGCAGATAAACGATTGTACAATTAAATTTGACATTTAGCCTTTACGCAAAAAAAATAGAAAACCGATTTAAATGCGACCCAAGTTAATTCAAGTAAATGTTCAGGGTAAATAATCTACTCAGTGTCTATATTTCTCCTTGAATTGGAGATCCAATGAGGAAGTCGACCAGGATTTGTGATACTGAGTAATTTAATGTTATACTTTATTCACCTGCATTTTGGCTGTGGGTTGAATGAAGCGTAACTCAATATCATTATCGGCTCGAAGCTGAAAGTAGTATATTCCAATTGGATACTTCAAAAAAATGAGGTGTTTGGAATACCACGTGGCACGTAAAAACTATTGGGAATTTGATTGATCATGTATACAATGTAATTGAAAATCTAGATTTGTGTTTGAATAACTAAAGTTGACAAGGAGGCCTTTTGTGAGGTTTTGAGATTGAAGATCTTTGTAATCATCATCCGATCGGCTTGACTTTGCCATTGAACATCATGAATTCAAATTCATTTTCATTGTAGATCACTACTTACACTGTTGTCTCAAAATTTGATAGCCAGAGACAATAATTCATTGTTGAAAATGAGACAATTCTACTTCCAAATTCTTGGAAATCTCAAATGTTATCGGTATATTGATGTTTGCGAGTTGTGCTAACCGATATACAGGGAAGTAATTGATAGGTACGTTCAAATCCATTTATGCTGTGAATACAATATATTAAAAAATCAAATTACGCGTAATTATTTACCAAATTGGTAACCTCATCTCAAGGCTGTGTGAGCTGCAAAATACCGAAAATAGATTTAAACATAACACAACCTTATCAAGATTAATATGTGATAAATGATTGTGTCAATTTACGGGTGGACATCACACTGCTTTTGGTTGGTGGGTTACTACTATGCACTGCCAGCATAGATGCCTCGGGTTGAGAAATCCAAGGCATCATCGGAGGCAAATCCTCGGACAAACCTTGTCTGAGGTTTTTGCCCAAGGTATTTTTTTGCCCTGAGAATTACCTCGGATCAAAACCTCGGGAAGCTTCTGTCCGAGGTTTTGCATCCGAGGATACCTCGGATTTTGTAATCCGAGGTAAATATGTTGGTGGTGATGGAATCGCTGGGAACGCGTATATATCATTCAAGTTAAAGGCGAACGATGAAATTGAACAAAATCAACAAATTGTCCAAAACCTCCACTGTTCCCGCTGAACAAATTTATGTTTCAACCAACCGAAGTTACGATCAAGCGAGGCTCGCTTTGATCTACCTGAAACACTTTGTAAGCCCTTCGGTAACTGAAGTAGATCCATGTCTTAATCAGGCAAAGGTACGGTGTTCAAACATTTGCTTTTGTTTTTCCTCATACACCCAGCTAATAGATTGGCACCTAATATCATAGGGCATCACATTTGTGCTTCCAATTAGCGGGTTATCTATTCTCAGCTACAAATTTTTCCTTATGATACGTTCCGCTAACGAACTGGTGGGCAGTAAGTATATCTCACTTTGTTCCCTTCAAATAGTGTGCAATGTATCCCCCACTACCGAGATTAAAGCCCATTCTACGTACTACTGACTCTCTCTGTAAGCCTGCAAATCATTCAAGTTACAGGGGAATCTGTAAAAAATCCACAAATCGACCACTTGCTAGCTGAAGAAATGAGGTTTTGAACAGCCAAAGTTGTGGCCTGGCGGTAATTGCATCCGATTTGCTTATGGCTTTCCACAATTTCTTATTAGATGGTCAAATCCCTCCAACTTTACTCACTCCAAAACGATCAGAATCACAAATAAGTCAAATTTGTTGATACAACACTTGTATCTCAGATCGTACTCGACACTTAGTGACCATAAGCATTCAGACATCCATGCTGAGCTTCACTCTGAAGACTCTGAGCGTGTTCCTCATTTCCTTTCTACGAACACTACTTGTTCCTCTCACTCATCTAATGTTCAGTCTGATCCATTTGTATATATTCCAAATGTCTGTTGTTGTTGTTTCTGTTTTTCGTGTGCTTTTTCGTCTTGTCATAAATATAGAAATATTTCTTTGCATTCATTCTCTGCTTGCACGAGAAGCGCTGTCGACAGCTCTCTCTTGAATCTCTTCGTTTGTCACGCAACGCATCCTTTGCTTTTCGTGCCGAAACTTCTGAAGATTTCACAAGCTACTCCATAGCCTGTATCGTTAGGTTATGAGCCCAGCGCTCCAAGACGCGCACTAAATACATACCATAAACCCTTTGTCCATCAAAGGCACTGCTAATCACTATCGACTACAATCACCAACTAAAAATCCACCCTGATGTCCAAAGGAAGCGACTCAAAAGAATCTCTCCAACAATCGATCAGCATCATGTCCGACTTGAACTCCAAATCCGTATCATTTGGTACTTCAGCTCTCACCACCATTCCCAAACTCGAGATGGGAAACATATACGCTTGGAAGACTGAATTAAAAATTTACCTAAAAATGAATGGCCTATATGAATTCATCGAGCAAAACCTTGAACGTCCAAAGGACCCTTCCGAACGCGCTCGTTTCGACATGAAACAAGCAGCAACTCTGCATGCTATACGCAACACAGTCGATTCCTCGAATCGCTCTTCGATTGAATCCATCGAAGACCCCAAGACGGCTTTTGAAACTCTAGTTTCTCAACACGGTTCGGACAATGGGATTGTGACCGCGAATACCCTTACAGAACTCTTCAGTTTAAAATATGACACATCTATTGGAATTACCAATTACCTCGCTCAAGTTCAAGACCTCCACAGCAAAATCCGTGATTTGACTGCTGGGGATCAAGATCTTCAACTATCTGATCGATTATTTGCTATCCTACTGGTTAACAGCCTCCCTCGTAGTGATTTTGGTCTCATTATCCAACATTTCCTATCTAATATCAAAACTATCTCCACCAGCGAAGTATGTGCTCGACTCCGTTTAGAAGCTAGCTCCAACAATGGGAACGAAGGAAAATTTAAAGAAGCATACTCTGCTAGAACAAAAAGAACCCCCAGAGTTGATAATAGAAAAGTAGGAAAGTCACCAAAAGACCTATGTCATGTTCACCCGAACTCGAAACACACCAACGACCAATGCTACACTCAAAAGAAGAGTGAAAACAAAGACTCCAACTCACTGTCCGTCGAAGAGATGGCAAAACGTTACAAAGCTATGATGGCGAATACAAACGACACCGTCTCTGCATCTGCACATCTAGCAGTTGAGAACAATTCAAGTAATGATTTCATCACGTACTCTGCCTTCAATGCAACAACTCAAATCACCAGAAACGACCAATTCCTCATTGACAGCGGTGCAAACACTCATATAGCTAGCAATGCAAACCTCTTGTCTAACATACACACCATACAACCCGTCAATGTCTCAGGAATCGGAGGACACAATGGACGAATCAATGCGAAACTCTCCGGAACTGCCTATATCATTGGAAAAACTCGATCTGGAGAAAATAGACTTGTTGCTATTGAGGATGTACTTTTGATCCCTGAAGCCGGAGTAAACATAATATCTGTATCAACAATGCTTCGTGAAGGTGCTACTCTTACTAGCAACCAAACCAACATCATGTTAAAGAATGAAATCCAAGACTACGTCATCACTGGAAAAGGATCCGATGGTCTGTTTTTCGCACAGGCACGTCCATCATCCAATCTATTTGCTGCTCCTGCTTCTGTCCCTGCTGACATCTGGCATCGACGATTCAGTCACCTAAATTACAGATCCCTTTCTAAGGTATCACCAGCTTCCTCAAACAATTTAAACTGTGAATCATGCACACTATCAAAAGCCCATCGATTGCCCTTTTCTTCTCATTTCCCCAAATCTGATGTTCCTCTATTCCGTATACATAGCGATGTTCTAGGGCCAATGCCCACTGCGTCCATAGGTGGAGGAAAATATGTTGTATCTTTTATTGATGACGCTACAAGATATAATTGTATCAGGATCATGCGAACAAAATCTCAAGTATTCTCTCTATTTGTGCAATTTATTACCGAAGTTGAACGTTACCAAAACAAAAGAATAGCCATACTTAAGTCAGACCGAGGTGGTGAATACACCTCTAACCAATTCACAGAATTTCTGTCACAAAAAGGTATAACTTTCGAGCGTGCCCCAGCGGAAACTCCCGAACAAAACTCAGTATCTGAACGATTCAACCGATCTATTCTTGAACGAACACGCTCCACAATGATTGAAGGTAATATCCCGAAATTCCTGTGGGGAGAAATCATGATGGCAACATCGTATCTTCTTAACGTATCCCCTAACGCTTCAATCGACATGGAAACACCACTTGACTTATGGAATGCTGACATCACAGGAACTCATAAACCAAATACAAAATTCCTCCGAGTTCTAGGATGTGCTGCATATCCACTACTAAAATCAACTGAACTGAACAAACTCTCGGCAAAATCACGCCTATGCGTTCATGTGGGATATGAACAAGGTGCAAGGGCGTATCGACTATGGGACCTAACAACCAAAAAGATCATCATTTCTCGTAACGTATTCTTCAATGAAAGATTATTTCCTTTTAAAAACAAAAATGAAGACAAACAACCTTTTACTACTAATGATGAACTCTTCCCTTTCCAAGAAGCTATGTTTGAAGAAGACGGCACCGCTCATGTAACAGATCCGATGTCAACTGACACCATCAGAAACAATTCGACAAATCAAGACAACACCACAAAATCAACAATCTCTGACCCTCAAACAGCTGAAAGACCCTTCTCTCATTTCCCAACACAACCACGTCATATCGAACAAGAACTTTCATCCCAGATATCATCGCCTTTCCTGACCCCTCAACAACTATCACCAATATCCCCCAACTTCTCCGAATTTTCAATATCCAACAAAGTATTGGATTCAGATTCTCACAACACATCCCCAATTGAATTCACACCTAAAGAAATCATACCACTACATCACTCAATACATGCGCCACACAATATCAACAAAAAGAAAGAAAAAGAATTTCAAGAATCAAAAACATTACATGAAAAAGAATTAAAAGAAAAAGAATTAAAAGAAAAAGAATTGAAGGAAAAAGAACTAAAAGAATTAAAAGAAAAAGAATTAAAAGAATTAAAAGACAAAGAACTAAAAGAATTAAAAGAGAAAGAACTAAAAGAATTAAAAGAACAAGAATTAAAAGACTTAAAAGAACTAAAAGAAAAAGAATTGAAGGAAAAAGAACTAAAAGAATTAAAAGAAAAAGAATTACAAAACTTAAAAGAAAAAGAATTAAAAGAATTAAAAGAAAAAGAATTAAAAGAACAAGAACTAAAAATGAATCGAGCAAAAGAAAATCAAAATAATAACACAAAAGAAAAAGAAAACAATCTCAAAATCAAAATCAAACTTACCAAACAAATGAAATCCGATCTAGAAAGTCTCAAAATAACAGAAAAATCAATAGAAGAAGAAAAATATCAAAAGAACAAGTCCGAATCAGAAATCAAAGAAAACAACAACAAACCTTCACCCCCACCCAAATCTCCGATTCCAAAACCTCAACCAATTCCAATAAACAACTCGACCACCTCATCTCAAAGACCACTACGAGACCGTAAACCACCTGTAAGATACGGCAACCTTACATTATACGCCGCCAAGAAAAGCGATGACTGCCCCACCTACACTGAAGCTATGCGAGGAAAGGAGCGACACAACTGGCTCCAAGCCATGGAAAAAGAATTCAACTCCCTGACTTCACATAATGTAGGAGAACTAGTCGACGCACCACCAGAAGCTAATATCATTGGTGGTATGTGGCGTTTCAAAAGAAAACGAGATGAACATGGTAACATCATAAAGTACAAAGCTAGGTGGGTTGCTCTAGGAAACCACCAGATTTGGGGTGTAGATTTTGACAAAACTTATGCCTCAGTTGTGCAATCCGACACTATGAACATGCTTTTCTCTTTATGTGCTTCTGAAGACTGGGAAATGGAACAATTCGACATCGCTACTGCTTTCCTAAAAGGAAAGATGCACATGCCAGTATACACACGACAAGTTCAAGGCTTCTACAACCCCAAGGATCCTAAGAAAGTATGGCTACTCCGTCAATCAATATATGGAACTCGTCAAGCTCACAGGGAATTCAACACAGATCTCGAATCAAAACTACGTAGCATCGGCTTCATACCATCAAAAGATGACAACTCCCTATTCACCCTTCGACGAGAAAAGGAACTTGTTCACATTCCGATGCACGTAGATGATGGACTCACTTTCTCAAATTCTAAACCTCTACTGAAAGAGGTAAAAGAAAAATTGCATCAATTATACGACCTTGTATGGACAAATGAACCCACCCTACACTTGGGAATCAAAATCACTCGAGACCGCAAAAACAGAACAATTCACTTATCTCAAGAACACTACTTAAAGAATGTCCTCGACCGTTTTGACATGACTCACTGCAATACTGCACCTACTCCTCTCCCTACCTCTGTCGAACTAACCCCGGGAACCGATGAAGAAATCACCGACGCTGCCCACCTACCATACCAACAAGCTATTGGATGCCTGAACTGGGCAGCTGTGCACACTCGACCCGACATTCAATATGCAGTATCAACTCTTGCAAGATACTCATCTAAATACACTATCCGCCATTGGAAAGCTCTCAAACACCTCCTACGATATGTACAAGGAACCATCGACAGAGGGATACTTTTCAAAAACCATGAAGTCCCCTCCACCGAATTGCGTGCATATGCTGATGCAGACTATGCTGCATGCACAGACACTCGAAGATCCACAACCGGCTACGTGTTCACCCTAGGAGGTTCCCTTGTATCATGGAAAAGTCGGCGACAACCAACAGTAGCTTTATCCACCACCGAAGCCGAATATATGGCCCTCGGCGATTGCGCAAAACACTGCCTATGGTTCCGACGAATGATTTCTCATCTCACTCAGACACCCATACCAACATCTCCCATATCTCTACCTCCTCTCAGCATTTTCAACGACAACAATGGTGCTGTTTTCCTCTCACAAGAGTCTGCAACTAACTCACGGTCAAAACACATCGACATAAGGCATCATTTTATCCGAGATCTCATAAACTCACATCAAATCTCCACTCACATGATCGACACCAAAACAATGCCTGCCGATTATCTCACAAAGAACGCTCCAAAGGAGATGTTGAACAGGTGCCGCCTCTTAATTGGAAACGTAAGTTCCAACGAAACTCACGAAATCACCACACATTTACTTCCAAAACCCACGAAAGTATCGAGCAAGGGGGGATGTTGATACAACACTTGTATCTCAGATCGTACTCGACACTTAGTGACCATAAGCATTCAGACATCCATGCTGAGCTTCACTCTGAAGACTCTGAGCGTGTTCCTCATTTCCTTTCTACGAACACTACTTGTTCCTCTCACTCATCTAATGTTCAGTCTGATCCATTTGTATATATTCCAAATGTCTGTTGTTGTTGTTTCTGTTTTTCGTGTGCTTTTTCGTCTTGTCATAAATATAGAAATATTTCTTTGCATTCATTCTCTGCTTGCACGAGAAGCGCTGTCGACAGCTCTCTCTTGAATCTCTTCGTTTGTCACGCAACGCATCCTTTGCTTTTCGTGCCGAAACTTCTGAAGATTTCACAAGCTACTCCATAGCCTGTATCGTTAAAATTGATCTTCCAACTTTCACAACATGACCAACAACGGCTCTTCTTTCGATCCCGCTCCTTATCTCGAATCATTTACAAGTCATTTACAAGTTAAAGGACAACTATGAATTAGTTTATCCAAGCGATCAACTGATTTAAACTATATGCAACTCCATATCATCATCATCATCATCAACCCAAATCAAATCCCCCATCAGTACAATTTTTGAGCTTTGTACTTTGGTGGAAATAATTTTGATATTCATCTGTGGTTCCGTCATTTACATTCAATCAATGTTCCGAATTGCTGCTTTCAATATATTTACTCCTTTCAGATTGTCTTCCACAAACTCAAGGATGATGTAGCTTCTAGGTTTACATTGTTTCATCACTTAATAAGTGTTGCTTTGGCTCTTGGTCCTCAAAAACACACAAAGAATCTTTTCCTTGCACTCATGAAGGTCTAAAGGATGAAAAGTTGAGTATGATCGTTTTCTTATCTTCAACACCCACTATGACTGATCTAGATTTATTTCCATCACTTTGTCAATCCTTAGTGACGCTTACTGTTTATGAAGATTTTACAGCTTTTGTGAAGTCCCTCAATCGAGAGCAGTAGAATTAAAACACTTACGAGATTATATAGTCACAACATTAGATCAGCATATAGAAAAACCTACTTGAAGTGCTATCGGGTAATCGTTCAAACTTCAAACAAACATGACTAATGATTCCAGATTCACACTTCAACACCAAGCTCAACCTACATCCAATTGTTGTAAATTAAATGGACCAGAGTGATCGACTTCAATTCATTTACCTCAACAGAACCTCATTCAGCAAATCTAGAACACGAATAAGAAAACCTTAGAACAATGGTAGAACAAATCAACAGTTTTGACCTATTCGTTAGTCTTGAATTAACCATCTTAACTTTGATAGCATTAACGTTCAAATCTTATTCAAACCTCTTTCTCTAGATGTCACGACAAAAGTTAATGGTTCAGCTAATGGGAGTCAGTATTCAGAAACAACTGATTGTGTAATAATTTGCACAGTGTAAGTCTTTTCTAATTCATCAATCAACTAATATTTGACTAATCTTGATTGGTATATGATTTTGATTATGCTCCTAAACCTCGATCGACTGCAAATTCATCATCATCAAACCTTGACATTCCTTTCAAGATCATTCCATTCTCAATCTCAATGAATCGATCACTAAAACACATGTTTGATCGATTTCAATGTCCTTGGCCGTATCTGTTACCAACCTACTATGAAGCTGATCACGAATTCGTGGAGTCACTTGTGTTTTTCACTAGGCTAGCTCTTAAAGCTGAGCTTGTGTCTTCTGTGATTGAGAACATGAACAACATCAGCAAAGGTTTGACCACTTCTGTGACCAAAATTGTGCTGATTGCATGCGAAGTAGGCAACAAATTAAAGCACTAATCTGTGGTTGATTTAGATCACTTATTTCATTTTTGTTCCCATACAGACCCGCTCCAATCTTATGCGGCTCTCAGCCCTTGCAAGTAGATTTGCCGCCTTCATTTACTAATGCTTGCAGGAAAAGGAACTCAAGGAGGCTGAAAGGTAGGTCTCCATCGCGCCTATGTTGTTGATCAACTTCGTGTTGTTAATCTGATCTTCTCTTCTCCAGGTTCATACCACAGATGAGACATCTCGCAGTGTTGTAAGGTATTGTATCTGTATGACTGCTGTCTGATACAGCATATGATGTCTCCAAAGTTGAACTGCAGTGCGGTGGTATTCAAACAATCGATGTGGATCTTGATTGTGTTTTAACTTTCATTGGCTTCACTTAGCACTGGACCAATGATCACAACCATTGAAAAGGATGGCCATATGTACTACTCGGTCTCTTTGGTCACTGTGTTGTATATTCTCCTCTCTGACAATGTTTTACACTACACCCTCATTCCAGAGACCGACGTTGATGACTACCTATCAGACATTCCTTTTCATCACCTGCAAAAGCTCGTTCATCAAGGAATTGTACTGTGAAGGTCATCTCAAACAAGCTACTGCGGGGTTGGCAAGAGCCAATGTTGGTATTGAAAGACAACATGTATGACCTTGCAAATATGTCTTCTTGGGTGAGCTGAGGCCCTTGCTGGCTATTCATTGGCATGTGGCATTGTAATCAAAATCTGACAAATAGTTTGCATATGGTCAGCTTGCAAAACTTGTTGGGTGCTATTGCTCAGGTCTTAGGTCTGCAAAAGAGACTTTCTCATTGGAGACATATGACAACATCATTCAACAAGCTACAAGTGACGTTGTCAAACATACCAGTGGACCTCTGGAAGAATTTTTAAGCTATTAAGTCAACTTTTACACAATTTCAAGAGACAATGATTCAAAAGGAGAAAAAAAGTTTATTAGTCTTCACTTTTGAAAGATGATGATAACTGGAATTGATCATTAAATCTCAAAACCTAAGAGATGATTTTATCATTGTATTAGTTCAGTTTTGAATACAACTTTGGTGACTTTCTCTGACAAAACCCCAATTATCAAATACCACTCACTTCATTCATCAACACCAACATCAATAGTTCACTCAACTTCATTTTCATAACAAGAATATGAAATATGGTAGACATGGATAAAACCACGCCAGGAACTAATGTGAGTGTTGTCTTTCAAATCTCATTGATCCATCTCCAAGCTTTTCTTCACCTCTTGATTTTCCAAATCTTCTGACCCCAACGGTTTTGGAATCATTCATACCCAACATACAAACTCTCTTCCCTCTACAAAAGATTGATCTTTTTCACGTCCTTTGATCACAAACTGATTGTTTTGATGATTGTTCTTTGGATTAAGAAGGTAACTGAGAACCTGACTTACACTTTGAAACCTTGGTTGAACTTGAGGCATTGAGCTCTTATCTCTCATTTCAATTTGAAAATTGCTTCTTATCCTCAAACATTCACAGTTAACTAACCCTATCCAACCCTATTCATACTAAAACATACATTATTTTCAATTCCAGAATCCCAAGAGCATTTCTCTTGGTAACAATCATTGAATCATTTATAAATATCACATCAGAATTGATCATCATTGGAAGAGCAGATTTAAAATTATTGAAATTATTATTAGGTGCACAAGCTAGAACATCTTTGGCAGTTTACCTTTCAATTTTCATTTTAGCAAATCAATTTCAATTTTTATTAGCACATGATTCTGTTTGAAAAAAACAACACATAAACTTATTGTTTTTCATTGGTTTGTTTTGGGCTTTTTGTTTTATGCTGTTGTTCAGGTTAGAGACCTTTTTGATTATCATTCCTTTTTTTATCACATTGAAAAGAATGAGGGTATCACACCAAAGGTTGAATTTATTTACCTACTTGATGAATTGGTTGTTATATTGATCAAAATATCAAGAAAAATTTATTTGACAAAGACAAAGCAAGTGATACCAGAAGACCGGCTCAGCATTTGAAATCCAAAATCTCATACCATCTTGAAATTATACAACCAATTGATACTTTATAGCAAGTAATTTCCAAGAAGACAAAGTCAACTATTGAATCAGAATTCCAAGAAAGATTGAAAGATACAAAATCTACCCGGGCTTGATTGCTGAGTTTGTTTTTGCATTGTCTTTTTAGATCACATGTTTGCCAATTGGTAATTTGAAGCCCTCAAGTGTGAAATCCAACAACCTGCAATGTTGAATTGTGTTTGGTATTTGACATTGTACCACAGCAATATTCCTGTATTGAGCCACTTTGTGAAGGATCCCACTATTTAGCGCCCTTGGAGCAGTATCTGGCGCCCCAACTCGGACCGGACACCGGGCGATGGCAAATTTACAGCCTCCTTTTTCAAAAACCGGGCGGCTTTAGGGGGCTTCCAAAACCAAAACATTCAAATTAATCGTTTTGATCACCTCCCTGATGTATAAAGTCTTTTAGTCTCAAATCGCCAATGGCACACTGATTGACAACAAGTGTTGATGGCATAAACAGGCATAAACATAAGTTATAGCATAGATTGAATGAATGAAACAAGGGTCCATAGGTAGGTGACATAAGAAGATAAGAAAACCGACATACATGTGGTAAGCATAGAAATACAAGCATTGTTATTTTACAACCAATAACACAGCCAGCCATAGAACAAAAAAGTACTACAAACAGTTACAAAAGACAAGACAAAAAGATTTTATTGGGATCTGCATGAGTGGACGGCTGTGAACTGTTCTCCGACATGGGAAGAGGGGGTGGTGTGTTTTTGTTTGTTCAATTCAAATACACGTGAATATGTACGCTTGAGTTCTTGCAAATGTGATGGTGAATTGGGTGTGATTAGTGAGTGGAACAATAGAACGATGTAAGGAAGTAAGTAAAGGGGAAGGAAGACCAAAATCGGACAAGGCAAAGAGGAAACTTCACCAACCAAAGTGTCTGTATGTATAGGCTCATTCTTGGCTCCTATCTGTCTCTTCCATTCCCAAAGTCCAAGTGTTTGAGGGCCGGTCCAGGCGTGAAACTTCCAGCAGCCCCTTTTGTCAAGTTTCATGAAGTTTTTGGGAGTTTATAGCACGTTTATAGCCCTGTTGAGGGAGAATGGGGATTGAAAGAACAATCAATGGCTTGTGTTGTGGGAAAGCGCCTCCTCAAGCAGCCCAGAGAGTCCGGCTCTGCTGATATTTTGCAGAGAGCAGTTGAGTTGTGGCGGGTTTTCGAGTATTACCCAAAAATTAGGGGGGCACTAAATAGTGGGATCCTTTGTGAATTGGCAGACATCACACATTTTGTACACATCTTTCTATCATGGTCTACCAAAACAAATTTAGAGGAGACATCTATCTTTAATTCCATGTCATCTTCTTATCCACTTTGCCCTGAGTAATGAGGTTAAGGTATGACTCTTTCACCATGTAAATATCCTTGTAGCATGTTGATGTGTGCACACAAAAGACTTTCCTTAGACGCTCTAACAACCCATCAAAGAGGTGCCACAACAAGCACATCTTCCCCTTATCACCTGGGAGGTTGAAAGTAAGTTGAGACCTGCTGAGAACAAAGGATTCTGCAAATCCTTTAAACAAATCAAAAAGCATGAAGCGTGCTCAACAACAATCTCAGTCTACATCCGACCAAAAGACTTTGAGGTTTGTTTCAAAACTCTCTGTGTGTGCACATCAATGTGCTACATGGATATTTACAAGGTGTTTGCAATGACTTTATATTCAGGAGTACATCAACTTCCACTTTGAATGTGGGTGTGGCTATATGTTTCTGTTTGCAAGTAATTATATAGCTGTACCAACCCGACAGGAAAAAATGTAAATGCAAATGCCATGGTATACAATGTGGTGAATCCAAAACAGAATCATGATTGTTGTGCCAGTTTCTCAATTGTAATGATGATGACAAAGATATGAGCCTTTTCAAAACTTGGACAAATGGAGCAACCAGATTACATAATTCAATTGAGCATATTCTCAATTCAGATCAAGAAAGATTAACAGAGCAACATAAAACAATGTGGACAAAAACTGGCTCTATAGAGTAACACAACTGGTAGTGGACCATACAGCTGTGTTGTTGCCCAACAGCAACATGTTGCACACTTTTTGAAACACATTGACACATTGTTGACTTAGGCTGGCTCTGTGTCACTTGTAAATAGAAAGCAATCCACATCAAATTCTGAAATATATTATGCTGCATTGACATGCAACCAATTTTCCCTCAAGAACTTTTCCTCCTGGAGTAATATTTAAGCCAGAATATCCTCCAGCTTTGTTTGGAAATTATTCCCAGATGGGCCCTTTATATGAAAGCGGTGCCTGCCGCCAAACTTGGCTAGCTGTTGTTATCAGATAAAATAGCATACATATGGCAATCAGGGAATACAATGAGCACCTGAGGCAGGTAAGACAGATACATATTGATTTGACAAGTTTATCACAAAGGCTTGGTGCATCATCAGTGAGGGCTTTGCTTTATTGATTAGAAAATTTTAAGCAACCACACCTATATTTTATTTATAAGTCTTGCTGTTTGTGTGTTGTCATAGACAACTATGTTTGTATATGTATTGCTTCTGGACTACTCCTATAATAATAAACAAAATACAGTATGTAATATACTGTGACAAAACAATACTTGAGTTACTCTGATATTGAAACCATTAGGTGGTTAGCGGTTAGGGATTAGGCTTAGAGGGTTAGGCTTAGGATGAGGATATAATTTCCCTGTCCCTAGGGTATTCAAAATTCACTTTCTTCACAATGACCATCATTCCTCCCAAAATTTGATCCCACCACATTGAGAACTCCCAAGCAGCATGCCCTCCATACCCCCGCCTCATCCCTATCCTGTGTCTTGCTGCCAGTAGTAAATATCTCTCTCAGATTGTTTTGATTTGAGCTTAGTTGCCTCGACTGTGTAATATACTTGGTCCAGCGCTGAGTTGATCATACTCTATTCAGTGATCAACATGAGGTTATGATTTAGATTTTGCTGGATTGACATTCAAACAATTGGCCTGAACATTGAAGCTTGCCTCCTTGGGTAATGTTTGAGCCCGCATAGCCTCCAGCATGCTTTGCAAATCAATCTAAGATGAGCCCTAACAAGTGCGGCGCCCGCCGCTCAATTTGGCTAGTCATTTTATAAAATTTGCTTTGATGTTGAAGGACAGTACCCGAAAATATTGTCAACTATGCAGTTCACATGATAAGATAACACCAATGAAGTGGGAATAAATTGAATTCTCCATCGATATATAATTAGGCCGTTGCTATTTGCCGCCCACATGAAATCCATGTAGGCGCTGTCCAAAATACGCCTACATGGATGTTTTCCGCCAAAAAGCGCAGGCGCTTTTTTCTTTTTTAAATGACGCCTACAGGCTGAAAAACCAATGTAGGCGTCATTTGTGTACGCCTACATTCTATTTTTAGAATGTAGGCGCTCGAAAAAAGCGCCTACATTTAATTTGGGCTATGTAGGCGCTTTTTTTAAGCACCTACATGGAAAAAACAATGTAGGCGCTTTCAAAAAGCGCCTACATTCCCCCAAAAAAAGATGTAGGCGCTTTTTTTGAGCGCCTACATTCCCTCCTCTGTAAGTAGGCGGTGGCAAATGAGCACCTGCTATGTAGGCGCTTTGAAATTACGCCTACATGGTTCCTGGGGCATATAGGAGTAATTTCAAAGCGCCTACATAGTTTTTTTAGCCCAAATCAGCGCCTACATCCAGTTGTGCAAATGTAGGCGCTACAAATCCAGCTTCATAACCCCTCAGCAGGGTAATGAAGCCCCATTTTGATGTCCAAAACGCAGTTTGGCCTTGAAATGAGTGCACCGGAGGACGGAAAACGCATTTCGGACTCGAAATGAGAGAACTGGAGGACGGAAAAGACCAAAAACGCAGTTTGGCCTTGAAATGAGTGCACTGGAGGACGGAAAACGCATTTTGGACTCGAAATGAGAGAACTGGAGGACGGAAAAGACCAAAAACGCAGTTTGGCCTCGAAATGAGTGCACCGGAGGACGGAAAAAACGCAGTTTGGCCTCGAAATGAGTGCACCGGAGGACGGAAAACACATTTTGGACTCGAAATGAGAGAACCGGAGGACAGAAAAGACCAAAAACGCAGTTGTGTTATTGTATTTGAAGTTTAATACAATCTTTCATCTCAACATGAAGGGGATCAGATTATCATAATTCAGAAATAGAAGGTTTGTAAATAACTTCCTCAAATATATCAATCAAATTTTAACAAAAAAACCCCATTCTGAAATTATTACACAAAAAAAAGAAATACAAATTAATCAATAACAACAACTTTTCGTCTTTTTGAACTTCTGGTGGTAACTCCTTCCTTTAATTCCTTCAATTTCTCTATTTCCTCCATCTTTCTTTCCCATAAAGCAAAACATTGTTTGAGGAAACCGTCATTTGTCCACCCAGCAGCATTTCTTCCAGCCATTGAAAGCCAAATTTTATGCTGATCTTTCCATAGAGAAGGGTTTGGAAAAGGTGAAGGAGAATCAGAAGAAAAAGAAATAGAAACCCAATGACCATTTGCGACAAAACCAAGAGCTATAGGCTTATTAGTGGAATTCTTTTTGGAAGAAAATGGGAAAGTCATACAGTGATGATGAGTGGTACTCATGATCACAACAGGCCTTGAACAAGCATTTGCTGCAATTGGACCCATAGTGGTTGATTCAAACCAGTTATATTTGCTGACAGGTTCATCTGTATAAGTTTCAATTTTTTCTGATATGTCTTGAATGTATCTTTCAGTTGCCAGTTCTTGTTTTTCTTGAATTTGAGCCTTGGTGAGTGACTTTTTAGCTTTCGTAGAACCACTCTTCTGCCAATAAAACTTAAGATATTCTTTATGGTGTATGTCTAGATCTTCAACCATCTTTTGTCTAATAGATTTCTGAGCACCTTTTTCGTGTTGACCAAGAGCATGAGCTATAGCGTGAAATCCACAATGTCCATCCCCAGGAGGATCATAAATAGAAGTAACATAAGGTCTAACAAGTTCTAATAATTGATTGTGATACTCTTCAATCTTGTGAGGATCTTGATAATGATTTAAATGATAAAACTCTTGATCATTATCATAATCAGCTTTAATAATTTCTTCATTATAAGTTAAAGCTTTCATCATTTCTGCTTCTTCTTGTTCTGATTTTAAATCATCAATAATATAAAGGCACGAGGCCTCACAACCAAGCTTCGTTACATGTGCCATGCCAGACAGACCCTCAGTGCTAGGCCTCACAACCAAGCTTTGTTACATGTGCCATGCCAGACAGAACCTCAGTGCTACACCCCTCGATATTACTTATACAGCGGCAGTATCAAATCCATATGCTCCAACTGAGTCCATCAACAATACCCATTCTGTACCACCCTGATCCATACAACGAAGTGATAGACCTCCATGTCGCTCCACGCGGCACTTTCATTCATTCACATCCCCTGTAAACACCACAACAGTTGTCATCCTCAACCTCGGATTCCGTACCACCCCATTAACCAAACGCAATCACAACTACACCAACCGAATACTCATAATCGTCTCTCCCGCCATGCCATCAACACCCAGGAATCCTCATTCAATTCGATTTTCACCCCACCTTGGAACCAACACCGCGCTCGCCCGTTAACATCACCGGACTGGACGATCTACCTATGATACCTTTCGTCATTCTATTTCGCCGCGTCCAGCCGCGAGGTGAGGCTTCTCCGTCAGTGTCAAACCCAACCAAGCACCCTGCGTGTTTTTACAATGCTCAGCCTATGAAACTGATCCTATTCGCAAACCACCATCCTGTGATCCTTTTATACGACAGGACAAATTTCCAAGCGGACTGATCCTATAGCAACTCTCGACATCGCAGCAACTGGCTTCAGGCAAGACTCATATCCATCTCAATTTCCATCCCAAATTCAAATTGAATACTGTCATCGTGATCCTTTTTCAAATGGAACTACACTCCCATACTCGCTTCCCATTACGTTTCAGCAGCGTTTTTTGGACTAGGTCGGAGGTATGCAACCTCAAAACTCAATACATACCCTTCATGATCTGACCAATGTCTTCAGTTCAATATCCTACATTTCCCGAAGAAAAGCGAGCTGAGCCACTTCAAAAGTGATGTTCTTACCCAAACCGATACTCTCTCAGCAGTAGAAATTCTTATAGCCACTCAGACCCTCAATTCTGAAATTAAACCAAATCAAGCCTATAAAATAGAAGGACCCATCGGCGCCTCATACCGTAATATACCTGTCTTGACCGAAGAACCCGCCTTTACTATTGGTTTGGATCACGCGGAAGTGCGCCTCAACTGTATGGCGAACAAAGTCTTGGTACAAGGTGTAGGGTTAATTCAGGAGTGGTTCATCCAACACACATCCAACCCTACTTCCTCAACTGAAGTCATCAGAGTTCTGCATCGGGGCCGAGATAACGTTGTGAGTTACTCTTTACTCCTGACTAGAAATAATGCTAACCATTTTTGGTCAGACAAAAAAAAATGTAGATCTTCAAGCTTGCTACAGCATCGATCCATACATTTCGACACAGCTGAGCATCAACTCGCTCTCCGTCGGTAATCTAATCAGCTTGCGAGGAAATGTTGTTGGGTACCAATCTGAAAACAACGTATGGGAGATCAATGTGAGCAACAAGGCCAGTCCACCAGTAAAACCCGGTCTGACCAATTGATTCTTAGACTTCTGAAATCCAGCTTATAAGTTCCAAAATTCAACAGAGGCGCAGTCAACGCCAACGTGGTCTCGCCCCCCTTTAACGTGAGCATAGATCGATCCCAGGCGGCTTTGATACACGTTCGTCGGCACACTCCAATTCAAAAGGACACACTTTGGGTGAAGGCTTTTGTAATTGGACCATGTTGGTTTCATGCATAAGCTGGATGCCTAGGATGAAGGTGTATTTGTTCTATCATCCCAGGAAGAGAGATCATTTGTAGTCACATGTTTCATACGCTCAGATAATCTAGATTGAAACTAACCTCACAATGGGAATGTCGTACAAGTGCGTCAATTGTCATAGTCCGTGAAAGTGTATAATGCTGAGTGTTAAATGTACTGTCATTGATGCGCTCAGGCTACCAGTCCCATACCATCTGTCTTTGTCTTGCAGCGTCATAATGTAGGCAGCGAGCTTTGTTGCACAAAGACTTCAGCCCATAACGTTCCGAAACCCGATGCCTGTCCAATACATTCTTGAACATTTCCCACGTCGAGAAAAAACTAAGCATATGCTGTTTATACTACCGGCGCAGACCCGAGATGATACTCAATGGGCCTCGGATCCCCGGGGCACACGGAGGTCTTTCGTAGCTCTGATATTATCCAACCCACGCTCTGGAAAGCTGTGCTACGGCCTTCTCCACGTTCCAAGTCGATTCTAGACTCGATCACCATTGTGGACCAGATCCAGGTCATTATCGAGGCGTTTCCAATGCTTCGGACCACCTGGGCGACTTCGGCCCATAGATCTCGGGCCCTGGACCAGCCAGACGTAATCACAGGGGGAAAAATAAAAGCTCACATAGATGTGAGCAGAGGGTACCTTCCTGATAACTCCAAAAATGTTTCAATTTCCTTCAGATTCTTTCAATTCACCATTTTGGTGGTGCCAAAGTGCTCAGCCTGTAATACTTAGGTATTGCTTGAGTTTGCTAAAGCATGCTCATCTTCATCTTGGATGAGCCTCTCTTGAGCATGGATCATCCATTGGATGAGTGCTCAGGACCCAGCTGACACATCACTGTATACTCAGAATCACCTTCAGAAGGATCCAAAGGATGTCACTGAGTATTAGCTGAGGGGCTGCTCAGCTCAGCGCAGCTGCTCAGCTAGTCCTCAGTGGTATTCCTGGGATCAGGAGGATCCAAATGATGTCACTGAGTATTGGCTGAGGGGCTGCTCAGCTATTCCTCAGTGGCATTCCTGGGATCAGAAGTATCCAAAGGATGTCACTGAGTATTGGCTGAGGGGCTGCACAGTTCAACTCAGCTGCTCACCTAGTCCTCAGTGCCATTCCTGGGATCAGAATTATACAAAGGGATGGTTCCCTTTGTGTTTTTCACATTTGATTGGGTCTCTCACCGCTCAATCACATTTGGTCACTTGACTGTGCAGGCTGAGCATTGGAGGGCCCAAGATGACCTGAGAAGATGATCTAGCCCTCCCTCAGGCTTCTTGGTTGAGGGATAAAGCCTGAGGAATGCCTAACTCATCGGCTCAGGACATGCTGACTATTTGATCAGATGATGAGCTGAAAGAAAACTGGAGGAAAATCGTAAGAAATTTGGAAACAAGCTGGAAACAATCTTGGAGAAACCTCCAAACTTTCTCTGCTCACATCTATGTGAGCTTCTGTTTTTCCCCCTGTGAATGATCACTTCTACGACTACGCCATACAATGCACTTGATGCCAGCCACGTTGCCTCGATATTGAGACGGGATAGCGGTATGCCGGTCGAACTTTGTCACAAGCGACGACCAACGCTTGCCACGCTTGGCCAAGCAGCAACAGCACAGGTCTATGGAATTCACGCTCAAACACTATATAACCACGTACGTAGCTTCGACATGACAAGTCTCCATCACATCTTTCCAATCTCTATACTCACCACAAACTGTAGTTTTTTAGCGGACGGATTCAAAAACTTCTACACTCCTCTTCTTCGTATTGCCCATTTGTCACACAATAGCATAAAAATTGAACCTCAAGAGGCACTGCAGGACGATGTCAACCGGTTCTAACGCTCCTGTGAAAAAGTCACATCCTTTCAATATTTCGGGCGTGGTCGAAGTATCAGAGATAGTGAGTCTGTTGCCTGTCGGAGGGCTTCCACGGGCTAACCATTGTCTCCAGCTCGCTCCATTAAACGGTCAGAAATTTACGTACCGGAACGCCACGGTCTCAATAACTTGCAACGGGCTCAACAACGACAATGAGCGAGAATATGACGGTATCCTCACCGGCTACTCGACCGCCGAGCACGAGGTTTTAGATGAACACTGCTATTCGATCAAGGGTAGGATGCTGCCATCGTCTGAGACCGCCGACTTCCAAATCTATTTCGACCCAGTGCACAAGATTGACGTCGGGGACAGCAATACCTTTGCTGGGACACTGCACGACAATACCGCAGCGAGCGGCTTCGGTATCGTTGGTGCTAAGGCTGAGATACCAGATGTGGAGTCGGACTCTGTGGTGTTGGTGTTCGTCATGAAGCACACCGATTATCTCCCTGAAGTACGTAGATTGTAATCATCCTCCTTTCTGAGGGGTACCCGACTGACATCAAAACAGAACAAATCCACAGTCGAATTTGAGGTCGAATACCGGATGAGACCGACCCCGAACTTAAAAAAAACCCAGGGTTTGGTTCAAGAGGGTAAAGAGACTTTGGTCCACGGGTACATTGTGGATTGGAGCGAAGAGCATCATCGTTGGATTGTTGACGTCAGGTTGTCTTTCTAATTCTCCGCATCAAGTCCGTTCTGATACCGTCACTTTCTCTGGATTGAGTGAGCAGGTTACTGGCCTTAATGTTGGGAGCGGCCATCAAGTTGTGTCGAAAAAGAAAGTCGGCACCGGCAGCCAAGTCACGGCGACGGGACGTGTTAAGCCAGCCAAGTAAGTTCCCGTTAATCAACTTTACTTCATCTGCTAACATGGACCGCCTAGACATAATTCCAGTCCGATAAAGCTAGTTCCAGCAACCCCTAAGAAACGGGCTGCTCCCGCCACCAAAGCCAAAGCTCGGGCGGCCAACCAAGCAAAGGCGAAGCCGGATATTGATCAAGGCGAGGAAGCTGAACTCGAGCAGGAAGAGCTCCCTTTGCCACAGCCGAAGAAACGTGCTGCAGCCGTCAATAAGGGTAAGGCACGCGCTGCACCGCAGGTTGAGCTGGACGACGAGGTCGGCGAGGATTTTTTTGATGACGATCTCGGCGACGACATCAAACCTCCGCAACAGGGTTCGAGTACTGGACTGGGTATCAAGGCTGGGAGGCAACCGAAGCGGGCACGGGCCTCTTGATTCCTGATCATTGATACGTCATGTTGTGTCTTCTGCAATGCCCGGTGCTGTCCTTTGATGAGGGCGGTTACATTTATGTATATAGTTGTATCTTTTGAACCGCAATGAAACGGGCCCGAATATTGACTTGCTTTCTGATCAAGACGGTTGAATCGGCAACGCCATGAGCCCGGGCTGGCCCTTTGCACTGCTTTGTTCATCTCATGTCTCTCGCCCAGATCACTCATCGCAACCGCCGAGCCAATCAAAATCGATGAACCCGGCCTAAAAAAAACCAGCCTGGGTCAAGGAGATGCAAGAGAATGATTAAAAGTCGTTTGAAGTATAAGAATGAGTATATGGTGTCTCATAACTGTAGGAAGGACCGCAACTAATCATTGCTTTTTGACAAAACGATTTATCGAAACCCATCCAAGACTCAGCCGAAACCGCTAGCCGAACTTCAGCTCACTCTAACATCATCCGACTCTGTAATGGCCTCGATATATCCCACAGCCCCAAACGGTCCGGCAGTCAGCAATACGGCCCAATTGTCAGAGCAGAGTCTAATCAAACGGTTTCCTGGTGAAATGCCGTTGCATTTGGGACCGTGTAATGATGCTTGCATGGACTGTGGCGCCTTACACTGGAAGAGCGAAAGGACCCAGGATGACTGGAAGTCAGACCGGGCGACGTTCTCAGCCTGCTGCCAAAAATGGGCGGTGGCGTTGCCAAGCGATGGTTTGGAAAACACATTGACCCCAGCTTTTGTTCAAGCACTCTTTACTGGTGATGACCCAGGTGAGCATCTTGGTTAATGGACGAGGTCTCACACTGATCCCTTGGTTCTCATAAAGATGCGAAACACTTCCGGAAACACATCAGAGCGTACAATAACTCTCTCTCTTTCACTTCGAACGGGGTCGACACGGACAAGTCCGTCATGGGGAATGGTGGGGCATGGACTTACCGCATTTTCGGACAATTGAGCCATTGCATTGGTGCGCTGCTTCCTCCGGATGGGCAGCCCAAGAAATTTGCACAGATATTTATGAATGGTGATCAAGCAGATTGCGAAGCCGCTGATCGATCACGAGCAGCGGGGGGTGGTCTTCGCCCTCAAATATTAAAGCAGTTCCAAAGATTCCTGTACTCGACTAACCCTTTCGCCAAGATGTATAAATCGGCTGAACAGATCATGAATGGTGTTGAAGTCAAGACGATAAAAATCAAGTCGTTGGCAATCAGCGGACGAGACAAAAATCGTTACAACTATCCGACGTGCAATCAGGTTGCAGCTGTAGTCCAAGGGGATGGGAATGTTGGGGATAAGGACCGTGATGTCATCTTGCATAGGAAGAGTGGCCTCCTTAAACGGATCTCCGAATTGAACACTACGTACTTTGCACTACGTTATCCAATCTTCTTCATGCATGGTTCCCATGGATGGGATGAGCACTTTCGAAACCCGGCATCACGTCGTAAGTGCTGCGTTTCACTGCCGGACGCTGCTTCCGTAGGTTGACATCCTTTTTGGTCAGGTCCGAACGGCAAAGTGAGCAGGTCTGAACATTGCGCGTACCAACTGTTCAACCGCCTTAACAGGTTTTCAGCTGTTCTGCGTGGGGGCCGCCTGCTGCAGGAATATGCAGTGGACATGTATATATGTGTCGAAAACGCAAGACTCAAATATTTTCGCCTGAATCAACCAAGACTCCGGGCTGAGATTTACAACGGTGCAGCCGAGGCACTCCACAACGATGACTTTTCAATCGGTCGAAGC
The DNA here is from genome assembly GCF_000204055.1 of Melampsora larici-populina 98AG31. Taxonomy (NCBI): domain Eukaryota; kingdom Fungi; phylum Basidiomycota; class Pucciniomycetes; order Pucciniales; family Melampsoraceae; genus Melampsora; species Melampsora laricis-populina. Next base: position 428,220 of record NW_006768783.1, read on the forward strand.
GTTATCCTGCCGTCTTCCTTTGTAGGGGGCCCGAGGGCGATGCATGAGCTATATCATGATGCTATGGCTCTGGTGAAAAGATTTGGCCATCCAAGTCTGTTCATCACGATGACGGCTAACCCAAAATGGCCCGAGATGACGGAAGCCTTACTACCTGGCCAATTACCGGAAGATCGGCCAGACCTGTTGTCGCGTATTTTCTATTTGAAGTTGCAAGAAATGCATAAGGACGTTCGAAAACGAGGAAGGCTTGGGAACTGTCTATCCGACGTCCATACCGTGGAGTTTCAAAAACGAGGAGCCCCTCACGCACACACAATCTTGATCAACGACCCAATTACAACTCCAAGGACGCCGGAGGAGGTCGATCTGATCGTCTCGGCAGTAATACCAGACCCTGACCAAGATCCGATTCTTTACGATCTGGTAGTTCAATCGATGGTACATGGACCATGCGATAGCACGAACGCATGTTGGAACGGTAGCAAGTGCAAGTATGGTTATCCGCAGCCGTTCAGTCCCGTCACGGCCATGACAGAATGATCGTATCCACAGTATAAACGCCCGGACGACGGTCGTTCATTCGTCAAAAATGGTCACACTTATACTAACCGGGACATAGTGCCGTATAACCGATTTCTGTTGCTTAAATACAGATGCCATATTAATGTTGAGATCGCGACAAGTATGAAGTCAGTGAAGTACCTTTATAAGTACATTGCAAAGGGACACGATAGGCAGGCTCTAGCCTTGGAGAGAGAGGACGAACCAACAGAATACGTCGACGGCCGTTACTTAGCAGCTCCAGAAGGTATGTTGGTTTTGTCGAGACATATTGCAATCGATGCTGATATCGCTTTGTAGCCGTCTTTCGTCTTTTGCAGATGTCTATGTCTGGCAATCATCCCGCGGTTAATCGATTATCCTTGCATGATGAATACACCAACATGGTTTACTTCCGGAGCACGGCAGCTCTTCAATCCGCTATGAACTCAGGCAGTGCAGAAAGGACCACGCTGACCAAATACTTTTGGATGTGTAGCCGGAATCAATTGGTCACCGGAACCGATTTCACTGTCCGAAGTCTGCTCTACACCGAAATGACTGATTTCTTTTGGTGGGACAAATCCGTAAAAGAATGGGCACGGCGCCAAAGAGACATTCAGTCTATAAGCGGACTCTATTTCGCCAAGCCAGGTCATGGTGATCGATATTTTCTACGACTGTTGCTCACATCAGTGCGAGGACCAACTTCGTTTCAGAACCTGAGGACTGTCGATGGCGTCATCCACTCGAATTACAGGCAGGCGGCAGACGCTAGAGGGCTTCTAATGTCCGACGCTCACTACGATGCCTGCCTTACGGAGGCGGCAGTTTGGCAATCTGGCCACCAATTGAGGGAGATGTTCGCATTGATTCTTGCGCACAGTCCGCCATCTAATCCACAACTTTTGTGGGACGATCACGCGGATGACCTTATGGACGACTGTCATTACAAGCTGGCTCTGCGCGCTCCGCTCTTAGAGCCATCCGAAGCTCAGGTAGAGAACTATGCCCTATATCTTTTGGCGCAGTCCTTGGAATACATGGGCAAGAGTCTGGACGATGTGGGCTTGAACCCCGTAGATGAAGCTTTATTATTGGAGGTCCTGGGCGATTGCGGAGGCACCGATGATGGTGAAGTCAGCGCTGAAGCTAGCAACGAGTACGTCATCAGTGCAGGCGTGACAATGACGGATGAACAAGGATTGGTGTTCGATGCGGTAGTAGAAAGCCTAGAATCCGACCAAGGCAAATTGATGTTTGTGGAAGGCCCAGGAGGATGCGGCAAGACTTACTTATTAAACGCATGTTTGCACTACGCGAACTCGAGGTCAATGCCATTCTTAGCAGTGGCCTCCTCGGGTGTGGCAGCGTTGTTGCTGCTGAAAGGTTTGACTGCTCACTCAGCAATGGGGATACCTCTGGATATTGGCCCGGATTCTACGTACCTGTACATTCAGTCGCAATGATGCGATCGGGAAAGCTTTACTCGGGGCACGGTTCATGGTCTGGGACGAAATTGCAATGCAACACCGGCATGCGATCGAATGCGTTGACAGAAGCCTGCGCGATCTCAGGCAATCGGACGAGGCATTCGGTGGGATGGTGGTATTGTTTTCAGGCGATTTCAGGCAGACGTTGCCTGTGGTCGTGCATGGAGGTCTTATGGATACTGTCAGGGCGTGTTTCAAGCACTCCCCGTTGTGGGACGAGGTAGAAGAGTTTGAGCTTACGAAAAACATACGGTTAGGCGATGATCCAGACAACTTGGCCTATGGGCGATGGTTGTTAGCTCTGGGGTCCGGCAAACTGCAGACTTCCGACGTCGAGAAGGTCAAGCTAGAACATGTCAGAGTGATCAGCATAAAGCCAGGTCAGCCATTGAGCCGGAAATGGATTACTCCATTCTTTGACAGTGTGCCATCATTGGTCAGGCGCCGTGCGTGGCCTCAACTGGCTCAATATTATTATTGCCGAGCAGTAATCACTACACTGAATGTCACGGTCGCCGAACTGAATGGAATGGTATTGCGAAGTCTGCCAACCGAACAGCAAGACTATTCGTCAATCAACTCTCTAGATGAGGAATATGCCTCACACGTCAGTACAGAGGTGTTAAACGGTTTCAATCCTCCAGGATTCCCCAGCCATGACCTCAGCCTCAAGGTAGGGGCGGTCTTAATTCTCCTTCGTAATCTAAATTTACATTCCGGACTCTGCAACGGTACGAGGTTATTAGTGACGGAGGCTTCGGACAATGCACTCCAATGTTTGATTGTTTCTGGACCGAAACGAGGCGATTGTGTTTGTCTGCCGAGGATGAAGATGCACCACGGTGGGAACACGTCGATCCCCATATTGTTCTTTCGTTTTCAATTTCCGGTGGCTTTGGCGTTTGCTATGACAATAAACAAATCGCAAGGCCAAACGTTGAGCCAGGTTTGTGTGGTGCTGCCCACTCCGGTTTTTGCACATGGCCAACTATATGTAGCCATGTCCCGGTGCACCTCACGGAAGGCGACGACCGTCATTCTGACAGAAGTGTTGCCAGAAAATTCAACGACGAATGTGGTATGTTGTGAATTGGTGAGGAGTGGCGGCTGAGGCCATGAGCACGCACCGGTTAGCAGATGGATTGGATGGTAATCTTTTTCGCAAATTGAGCTCTATGTAAATAATGTAATATAGTGTTATGTAGTCAGAGATGGCTCGGAAGATTGATACCCTACACTTCCTACTGCAATGGTATGGTATTGCAGATTGAATAGTGCAGTGAAGGTTCTTTGCAATGGTATGAACTATATGTGCGTGCGTTGTGTTACAGGTTTAATGCAGGATGTCGGGAGATCCTATTCAACAAGAGCTAAGAGGTGATGTAGTACAACGTGAGAGCAGTAGTTGGGCGGCGTGAGGTCAGAACAGGGTCACAGTCAAAACCCACTCTTTGTATCATAAGAGGGAGCGGGTTTGGGTGAGGAAGTAACGGGGCAGAATGATACTTGATCACTGTGCGATGCGCATCAATGTCAGTTTCGAGTGGCTTTGAGGCTAGGTAGTGTCACTGACGGATGCGTGGATGTTGGAACAGAAGGAACCAGGGTGGTCCTCATCGAGTAGAACTATGTGAAGGTGGGGAGGACCTCGCCTCTGGAATTCTATGACGGTGTAGAATTTCTCCGGGTGGTATTGAAGCGCGCTTAAAATTGTCATATTGACAATGCGGTGGAAGTGGTGATATTGTGAGCGTGCGACCTGTTCGAAATGCGAGGCGTTGTAGGTCACAGATGGACAAACGGCGTGTTTGATGACCACCTGGGAAACAAAAAAAACCAGCTCAGGATCGTAAGTCCTATAATTACATTGGAGGAAGGACTGACCGGCCGCGGTTCGTGAACTGTGATGGAGGTATTGGCTTCCGGAAGTTGGGGGGTGTTGTGTGAGGAGGACATTGTATGTTGCAAGGGAACAGCTGAAAGGTGTGTGCTCCGGGTTTTATAATGTCTTGAGAGATGGCTGACTACGGGGATGGTGCAGCTTGCGGGGGGCGCCACTGCGAGGCACAGGGTAGGCTGGGCAATAGCTGTGTTGGATGCCGGTGGCGGGCAGGTGTAATGATACGCGCATCATTACAAACATATTACACTTACTATAAACATATACATAACTTAGGTACTTAATCTGTAGACTTAACATTATCCTTTTCCTTCACTCGACGCTCCACGTTGTACTGACTCCTTAGGGAACTAGAACTGATTTCTACTTCTATACCTTTGGAGTCAGGTGAGCTATCATTATATTTCTTTACCTTCTATTACTTCATTTCATTACTCCTTTGTACATTCCTTGAGGGAACTAGAACTGATTTCTACTTCTATACCTTTGGAGTCAGGTTGAATAATAATCAGATACTTGGGTTCTAGAAGCTTCAAGTCCACTCAGTGGCAAATTGACCCGTTCCCTCCGAGAGAAACTTATCTTCAAGTGAGGACAACATCAGTCCTTTACACTTTTTTTTTCTCGACCCTACACCTTACCGAACTACTTCGATTACTTCAGAAGAACATCGTTCTTAAATTAAACTAAAAGACCCCGGATTTTCTTACTTCAGACTTTGATCAAAACTTTATCTATACAGCCCTGCATAGAATTCTTCTTACTACGTCACCTTACCGTTTATGAACCCCACACGATCGACTCGCAGCGTGCCTATAGATATCGTATCTCGAATTGATAACCCCGAAGGCATATTGCGCCGATCGTCGACACCGTCCCCTCAATTTCACCAACGGTCCATCGAAGAAGAGGGGAGGTATACCTCGGATAAAGTTATCTTTGCAAACTTTCCACCGGCAGTACGACCGGCTACCGACAAACCTTATCGACCACCTATACCATCTAACTCGCCACAGAGTACTTCCTCCTTACCGGGTACTTTCCCATCTTCACCCGTTTCTTCTCGTTCACCTTTAAAACGCGTGCAATACGAAGACAAACGGCTTGAACAAGATCTCATCGACAGATCATCCAAACCAGCTCACCCATCTCCTCTTCAGACTACCATTAAGATGATAGGAGGTAGTGATGGGTCATTGACTCCGGTTCCCCCATCGACGGACGAGTTACTCCGTGCTATACTTGCGACTCAGAACGCTGGCTTACAAGCAGCGAACGAATCTGCCCAACGGATCGCACGATTGGAAGAAGACCGCATCAAAGCGGCGCAAGAGTCGGCGGAACGGGTAGCTGAACTAGAAGAGCGTCTCTTGACACTTCAACTGAACGCGCCAACTCAGCAAACGTCTTCGCCACCTGTGGAGACGGAGAACCGTGGTCTAGACCTTTCCCGATTTAAATCATCGGATGGACCCCAATTCAAAGGACCCTACCGCGACACGGAGGCCTTTTTGAAGTGGTTTACTTCATTAAAAATTTTCTTCTTAGTCAAGAAGATCGAGAAGGACTCAGATCGAATCATCTTGACCGGGTCTTACCTACTTGAGACCAATTTACAAGCTTTTTGGGCTCACAACATTGATAACTTCAAAACAATGTCCTGGTCTGATTTTAAAGAAAAGCTCTTCCGTACTGCTCTACCGTCTGACTGGAACGATAAGCTCAGGGAGAAGATTCTTACACTCAAAATGTCGGTGAATGAAGAATTCAAATTTTTTAGCACTCGGGCAAGATCTATTCAGTCCCTCATGAACCATGATCGAGTAGAAATCGACGACTTCACCTTGGCCTCACACATGGTCTTGGGTCTTCTTCCAGAACTGAAGTCCACGCGTCGCTTAGATGGTCCATTGAAGCGAGAGGGATTTGATTTCATTCAATTCGAAGAGAGGTGTGATGTATTGTATGACGACTTGGTTGTAAAGAAAATCATCACTAGACGGACTGCACCGTTTTCATCAATCCGACCACACCAGAACTCTCATACAAACGATCGCACCGCCCAAGCCCTCTTGCCGTCAGAATCATTTGACGAACGGAAACGACGCTTCCTCTGGAAACTTAACTCGTACCTTGATTCCATGGGATTGTGTCATTACTGTAAAAAGCAATGTGGCAGTGAATACCGTCAATGCTCAGGTACCTTCTCGAAAGAGAAGATTGTGTTCTCACCTGGGTTTCAACCTCCCCCTATACCTGCAAACTACCCTTCAGGCTATACTCCGCCCCGCGCTCGATTAGCGAACACGGCTGGTAGACCTACACAACCTCCTGCTGGCAGAGCACCTCGAACCACTGTCGCTGCGGTGACGTCACCTGAATATGATTCAACTACCATCGCGGCATATGAGGAAATTGATCAAGAGTTGCGAGAGATTGCGGAGAGCGGAGTCGAGACGATTGGACCTAATGAAGACGGGTACGTGGATCAGCCTGAATCAAAGCCTGCGGTGATCCTGGAGCTGACTTATCTTGGAAAACCGGTTCGGGCTCTGGCGGATGCAGGTTCTGAAACTAATTTGATTTCAGAGGGCTTGGTGGATCAACTTCAATTACGTCGCCGACAATTAGTGAAACCTACAATTGTGGGATTAGCTATTGATTCAGGAAGTGAGGCTCCCATGCTCACTCAATTTACAACTGCGTCACTTCACCACACTCCTACTGGTTCAGAATTTGAAAGGGTTTATATGAAGATTGGAAAATTGGGTACCTCATATGACATTATCCTGGGTGCTCCTTTTCTCGCACGTCATCAACTTTCCGTTTCCTGTGCTAAACAAGCTGTAATTAGTGAAACATCGGGCGCTATTATTCGAGATTATCGTTGTGAATTGAAATTGAAGAAAGAGTTTGAAGAGCGTTGCAAAGCAGACTTAGCGTCACTGGTTGAGAAGAGAGAAACTGAACAATGGAGAGACTGGGAGAAATCACTCAAATCAAAGAATGAACCATTTCGGAGACCGACTGATACTTCATGGGAGGAGGTTGAGATTGCCATCTTACGTGAATACCAAGATGTCTTTCCAGCAGATATCCCTGCTATTTCAGAGGAGGCTGAGTGTAACGGTGACTTTGTTGATGGCACCTTCCCGGAGCGAATGCAAGATCCATCATCGACCATTCGACATAAGATTATTTTGACGGATCCCAAAGCGGTCATTAATGAACGTCAGTATCCTTACCCGGCCAAATATATGGCAGCTTGGCGTAAATTACTGGACCAACATGTGGAAGCAGGACGTCTCCGTAAATCGACCAGCCAATACGCGTCTCCAAGCCTTATTATTCCCAAGAAGGACCCTTCCGAACTTCCAAGGTGGGTATGTGACTACCGCACCTTGAATAGTGTGACCGTTAGGGACCGTTCACCCCTTCCAAAGGTGGACGAGTTGGTCAGGCTAGTGGCAACAGGAAAGGTTTTTTCTATATTAGATCAAACTAACGCATTTTTCCAAACACGGATGAGAGAAGCGGATATACCTCTGACGGCGGTGAAGACACCTTGGGGTCTTTATGAATGGTGTGTCATGCCAATGGGACTGACAAACGCACCAGCTACACCCCAGAGCCGGCTAGAAGAAGCCTTAGGAGATCTTGTCAATACGGTGTGTGTGGTATATCTGGACGACATTGTAGTCTTTTCATCATCTTTTGAGGAACACGAACTTCACGTCAAACTTGTACTAGACCGTCTTCGAGCAGCCAATCTTTACTGCAGCAGCAAGAAGACAAAACTTTTTCGACGAGAGGTGAAATTTGTTGGGCATGTGATTTCCGCGGATGGAGTTAGACCTGATGAGGAGAAGATTGAGAAGATTTGCTCTTGGCCATCCCCAAAGAATTCTAAGGGAGTTCGTAAGTTTTTGGGTACGGTACAATGGATGAAAAAATTTGTGTCGGGATTGGAGAAATATGTTGGGAAGCTGACACCTTTGACGAGCAGCAAGTTAGACAAGAAGTTGTTCAATTGGGGAGAGAAGGAGGAATTAGCATTTCAAAACATCAAGCGTATTATGACCACTCTTCCTTGTTTAAAGAATATTGATTGTAACTCGCCGGATCCATTGTGGTTATTCACTGATGCCAGCGGAACTGGTCTGGGGGCCGCCTTATTTCAAGGTATGGATTGGAAGGGGGCGAGTCCCATAGCTTACGAGTCGCGACAAATGACGACAGCTGAACGCAACTACCCGGTCCACAAACAAGAATTACTAGCGGTCATCCATGCGCTGCAAAAATGGCGAATGCTTCTCCTTGGAATGAAGGTCAACGTCATGAGTGACCATCATTCTCTTACTTATTTACTCAAGCAACGCTCCCTCAGTCGACGGCAAGCCAGGTGGCTAGAGCAACTAGCTGATTTCGACCTCAACTTTCAATACATTAAAGGGGAAGACAACTCAGTGGCTGACGCATTATCAAGGAAAGATTCTGAGGAGTTTCAGACGGGAGTTGAAACCATTGCTGCGCTAACGGTTTCACACGCGTGCTTGTCGTCGGGTTTTAAGAGAGAGGTAATCAAAGGCTATGCAACGGACAAATTCTGTCAAGCTGTACGGGACGGTATGCCTCTACGAGATGATTGCTACGAAGACGAAGGATTACTCTTCATCAACGGACGACTTTTGGTCCCGGCTTCAACCAACCTTCGAGCTGATCTGATTGGTGAGGCTCATAGACGCGTAGGTCATTTGGGTCCACTCAAGACGTCAGCTGCACTCCGAGCAGATTTCTTTTGGCCAAAAATGGCAAGAGACGTAGAGATTCGACTTCGAGCTTGCGAGACCTGCCAACGCACAAAGGCCCGAACTACACTTCCCAATGGACGGATGAGGACGCCGGAGATCCCGTTGAAACCGCTGTCAGATGTAGCAATTGATTTCATAGGTCCACTGCCAAAGATCAACTCGTACGACATGCTACTGACCTGTACTTGCCGATTGTCAGGATTCACAAAACTGATCCCAACAAACCAAGCTGATACAGCGGAGAAGATTGCTTCTCGCTTCTTTGGCGCGTGGATAGGTACTTTTGGCGCCCCTGCCTCAATCATCAGCGACCGTGACAAGACCTGGGCTTCCAAATTTTGGAAGTCATTGATGGAACGATTGAATGTCTCATTTCACCGATCAGCGGCGTACCACCCTCAAGCAGATGGTAGGAGCGAACGTACTAACAAGACCGTCGGCCAGGTATTGCGAACTTTCACGGCAAAGCGTCAAACAAAGTGGCTGGAAGCCCTGCCGGCGGTAGAGTTTGCCATCAATGGCGCAGTCAACGTTGCCACCGGTATGTCTCCCTTCGAATTGATCTTTGGACGACCACCGAAGTCCTTTCCGACCACCGAGACGCATGAAGACGCGCCTGCAACGTTGGAGTCTTGGCTTCGTCAACGCGAGGGTTCCTGGGCTCAGGTCCGTGATAATCTCTGGGCCAGTCGAGTACAACAGGCACTATATCACAACAAGCGACATACCAACGTCACCTTCAACGTGGATGACTGGGTTCTCTTAGATTCTGGAGATTGGCGAGGTAGACATTCAGGAGGGGTTGATAAACTTAAGGAGCGTTACGAAGGCCCTTACAAGATCCTTGAAACATTCAACAATGGTCAGAGTGTCCGCATTGACTTACCTTCCGGAGACAAACGCCATAATGTCATGAATATTTCAAAACTCAAGCCTTTTGTGGAATTGGAGGAGGGAGCGCCTGAGTCAATGGACCAAAAGTAAGTTCCTCTCCTCAGTATGCACCGCCGGCTTGCTGCACATCTTTCGAAAAGCATTACCTCGGCCACACTGTGAGCACCTCTGGGGTTCCGTATTCCATTTTCAACAGTTCCAAGGACCAACACGGGCACTTCAATTGCGAGACGGGACAACATTCAATTTCATTCATTTTCTTCCTTTTTTTTATTATTATTATTTCAATTATTTCTATTTTATATATATATCTTTTTCTTTCTCTTTATTTCTCATTTTTTTTCTTTTCTCATTCTCACGGATTACTTGATTCACATCACGACACGTTACTATGGCCACTGGATTTTATTTTATCTTATTTTAATTCATTTCTTTTATTTCTTTTAATTTTACTTTTGACTTTGACTTCTTGTCTCCTTCTCAAGTCTTTTTCATAGGGGGGGAGAATGTAATGATACGCGCATCATTACAAACATATTACACTTACTATAAACATATACATAACTTAGGTACTTAATCTGTAGACTTAACATTATCCTTTTCCTTCACTCGACGCTCCACGTTGTACTGACTCCTTAGGGAACTAGAACTGATTTCTACTTCTATACCTTTGGAGTCAGGTGAGCTATCATTATATTTCTTTACCTTCTATTACTTCATTTCATTACTCCTTTGTACATTCCTTGAGGGAACTAGAACTGATTTCTACTTCTATACCTTTGGAGTCAGGTTGAATAATAATCAGATACTTGGGTTCTAGAAGCTTCAAGTCCACTCAGTGGCAAATTGACCCGTTCCCTCCGAGAGAAACTTATCTTCAAGTGAGGACAACATCAGTCCTTTACAGCAGGCCAGCTTGGCCGCGACGCCTCTTGGTCGAAGGCTAAGGAGAGGGCGACCCCAACCAGTGTCGACCGGGCCAGGACGATGAGGTAGGGCAAGGGCTGCCAGTGTAGACGGGTCTGGGGCAGTGCGGAAGAGCAGAGGCTGAGGCAACGTGCCAGTGGGCGGCTGGCCGCCCGATTCCTCGTTTGATTTAAAAACACGTAAATCATTTGAAAATTTTGAACTAGCTGAACTTTTTGAATCATCTACATCGTCTGAATCTTCATCTGAAACATCATTAAGATTTGTTTGATCTATATCAGTTAAATCTTCTGAGTTTATTTAAATTATTGAATTTTTAACATCATCTGAATCATTTGAAACATCATCACCATCTTCTTCTTCTTCTGAATATCCATCATCTTCATCAGTTGAATATTTAACAGCACACTTTGATTTATCATGACCTAATTCTCCACAGTTACCACATTTCATTTTCCTCTTCCTTTCTTCTTTTTCAACGTGTTCAAACCTTGAAGGATCCCTCTTGAGTTTTTTATTTTTAGCGCCTTTAGGTCTTCCTTTATTTTTGGGTTTTTCTGATTTAGAAGGAGGTTGAACAGGAACTAAAACATATCTACCGCTGATTAACTTCTTCAAATCTGATTCAAATTTAGCTAAATAACTTTCATCTTGAAGTTTAATCTTTTCTAAATGTGATTCAATTTTAGCTCTGATTTCTTGAAGATCTCTAGGTGCATACTCAGTAAATAAATGCCACTGCTGATCAAACTCTTCAATAGGAATTGGTTGTTCTACAAGTCCTAAATACGTACTAATTTGATGAGCACATGGTATACCCCAAGTGGGGGTGAAATTCGAGTTGCAAGGTGGAAGTGAAAGTGAATCTGAATTTAAAATTAATTTGAGTTGATCATTTGCTTTCTTAATAGCAAATTGAGAAATTTTACCGTGAAGATTGTCAAAAATAGAATGAAATTTGTTGAGTTTTTTGGATTTTTGATGACAGATTGAGCCAATAATTTCATTATATCGAATGTCCAGTGTGTTTTGAAAATGCTTCACCGTTGAATATAAGTCATGTTTAGTACTTTCTAAATCTTTTTTGATGGTAGAATGAGTTCCTTCAGTTTTACTAGTTGTACCGGTTCCAAAATGTTTGAGTTTACTTGTAAAAAGGGAAACAAATTTGCGCTCTTGAGAATACCATTCCTTTTCTATATAGTTGAGAAGATCCTGAGCGTGATTTTCAATTAAGTAATTTTTAATAAGATCTTTTGAGTTGTTATAATCTAAATTTGTTTGAGAAGAACAAAAGGAATTCCATAATTTAAGAAAATGATTTTCATTGATCTTTGATGATTTAGATTTGATATGACTTTGAATATTCTTGTTGATATGCCACAGACAGAGGATATGGTCAGCATCAGGAAAATGATTTGAATACTGTTAATCAACGCTATTTCACTATCAGTAGCAAATAACCTAGGTGAAAGTTCAGGATCACAACCTTCAAATAAAAGTTTAAATTGATATAAAGCCCATTCGTAAGTAGGTTGAGTTTTGTCCATCATAAAACAAAAAGCCGCAGAGAAAGGTTTGTTAATTGAAGTAGTTCCCACAAAATGAAGACATGGTAATTCACAATCATTAGTTTTATAAGTGGCGTCTACTCCGTAAACGTGAGGGAATCGTAAAGCTAATTTGATTGAGTTAGGATGAGCACAGAATAAAGATAATAATTTTCCGTTATTGTCGTTATGAACATGCTAATTCCATTTATTCTTGATGAAGAAATCTAACAAGGCGGTAATAGGATCCCTTCCATTTAATTCTTGAGCTCGAAATTTCTGTCTTGCATTATAAATGTCTTTCATGATAGGATTGAAACCAGGATTCTTGTCAAGAGACGTCATAATGTGGCGAGGTTTGATTGAAGATCTACTTAATTTTTGAGCCAACATGATCTGAATTAAATCTAATCTTCTATATATTGAAAGTTCATTAGGAGATTGAAAAGGTTCATGATTGTGAGATAAATGATTAAGGAATTGTCCAGTACTACTATTCCTGACTTGATCTAAAACCCAATCACCAGTTTTCTTATTTTGTTTAATAACAGCCTTCCACTGACATCCGGTTTTCTTAGTTGAAGTAATTCGTTGAGTAGCTTTGCTTTTTCTAGGATTACCACGATGACAGTGAAAATGAATTGTTTTATGGCATCCACGGTTATTTTTTGAAGAAGTTACGGATATTCCATATCCACCATTTAAAGATACAGAGTAAAGGTATTGCTTTGCCACCTTATCACTTCTAAAAAGTTTACCCCACCGTGGATCTTTGAGATTTAAACTTAAATCATTAACTATGTGAATAATAAGATTGATATTAATGAGAATGAATAATAATAAGAACAATTAATAATAAGAATGAATAATAATAATGAATAAGAAGGATGAATAATCAGTATTAATTCGAAAAAAATTGCATCAAATTTCGAAATTAATTAAAGAAAATCACTCACCATTTGCAATTATAGGCCAGTCTGCATCCACAGCAGAACACGCCACGTGGATATCTGGAAGATCTGTTGAATAAAGAACCAAAAAAAAAATAGATGGATCAACAACCAAAAACGTGAAAAAAAGAAAATTTCGAAAAAAAAAAAAAAATCGAAAATATAATCAAATACCTTTGAGCTTGATGTCTCCTTCAGCTCCAGCTTCATCTGGAAGATTATGAAGAGCTTCTACATGTTTTTGAAATTCTAAAACACGTAGAAAAACACATATTAATATGAAGAATTATGAATCATGTAAAAAAAAATATAAAAATTGAAACTCACCTTCACTGAATTTATCATCTTCAAAAGCTTTATTTTTTTTGTTGAAAGGATCTTTAATAATGTATTGCTTATTAATATAAATAAAGTCATCATTGTTTCCATCATCTGTTGAACCTTCTGCGTCTAAATCTGAATCTAAATCCATTTCATGATCTACGTGCTTTGAATCCAAATCCATTTCATCTCCGTGATTTAAATCTAATTGAACTTTGGAAAAGGGAGAAGGTTTTTGAGGTGGAAGTGATAAGGGAGCAGTTTGAAATGAATTTGAATTTGAAACAGAATGGGAAGTTCTTTTGGAAGGTGGAGTTGTCAAAACTACATTCTGATTAAAATCCGTATGAAACTTTTGATTATCTTCATTCAAATTCATTTCACTGTCAGGTAATTGTTGAATGGAAATATTCTGATTCATCTGATTATTTGACTGAATTGGATGAGTGAAATTGTTGAGATTTGGATTTAAATCATTCATCTGATTATTATTACTATTTGATTTGTTATAACTGAAATTTGAATTAGAAGAAGTGATTAAATTTGAAGAATTTAAAAGGTTTTGATTGACGGAATTAAAATTTGGTTGAACAGGATTATTCATCTTTGATTGATTGATCATATTCAAAAGAAGACCCAAAGTGTTATTATCAATTTGATTCATACTATTTTGATTTAAGGTATTTTGAGTTTGATTTAGTAAATTTAAATTACTATTATTGAATGAATGAGTGTTAAAGTTGGAATTATTATTGTTCAATAAAGTTTGAGTGTTGAAATCCGTGTTAATAACACCATCATTAATATTCAATAAGCTACTTTGATTGTTCATTAAATTACTTTGATTCATCATTAAGGAACCTTGATGGTTTGATGGAATTTGTTGATTATTGTTGAATAAATGATTATTATGATTATTGAACATCTGATTATTATTATTCATCATCATATGATTATTATTATTCATCATATTATTCATATTATTCATCATTTGATTACTGAAGTTTCGATTTAAATTGTTGTTTATATTATTCATTTGATCATGTTGTAAACTGTTGAAATTGTTGTTGTGATTATTCATCTGATTGGTATTGTTGAAAGGTTTAAAATCACCCGTAGGGATTTGGTTGTTGTTGTTGTTGAAGTTGTTGTTTTTCATTTTAATTTGATGTGAAGAGTGAAAACCTGGCGTGACTAGCTTTAAAACTGAGAAGTTGATGATTTTTTGAAGGGTGGAGGGTTGAAAAAGTTCAAAGTCCGTGTTCTAGAGTGGAAAAGGGGGGAAAGGAGCCAAGGGGCCTCTATATCAGTGGATGTGTACGTGAAGTTTGACCAAACTTCCACGTACACACACGTGTAGGCCCGTTCCCACGCGTCTGAACAGCTGTAGGCGCGCAGAAATGACGCCTACATGGCTGTATTAGGAAAGTGGGCGCTTTTTTCCCACGCCTACATGCCAGAAAATCCATGTAGGCGCACAGAAATTACGCCTACATCCCCTTTTTGCAATGTAGGCGTAATTTCCGTGCGCCTACATGGATTTTCCTGCATGTAGGCGTGGTATTCACCCGCCTACATGTCAAATCTTAAATGTAGGCGCTCAGAAATTGCGCCTACATGCAAAAAAAGGGATGTAGGCGTAAAATTCAAGCGCCTACATATGTAGGCGCACCCAAATTACGCCTACAGTCGAAAAAATAAAATGTAGGTGTAATTTCCGTGCGCCCACATATGTAGGCGCTTCAAATTGACGCCTACATTTCATTTTTGGAATGTAGGCGTATACAAATGACACCTACATTGGTTTTCCAGCCTGTAGGCGTCATTTGAAAAGGGAAAAAGCGCCTACAGGCTGTATGTAGGCGCTTTTTCGTGGGAAAAAGGCATGTAGGCGCTGTTTTGGCAGCGCCTACATGGATTTTGTGTGGGCTGCAAATAGCAACGGCCTATAATTAATTCAGTCGTCTACCCTCCAGATTGCAGACCAGTAACTATATCAAAAGCAATGGCTGTGTCCCTCCATCTCCCAGTAGAAGTCGTGGAATGTATTGTAGCTCACTTATGTGATGTGCTCCCAAAACTACGAGGTAATCCTTTTAACAGCGGTGATGAGTCTTTGTTGCAACATCAATCAATTATAACGTTGCTTCGCTTGAGATATTTGTCCAGGTCATGGGCTGTTGCAATTCCTCCGTTTGTTTATAGAAGTTTATTTTTGAGAACACCTTGGGTCAATCGCTATGTGGTGAAGATGTGGGAGAACAGCTACACTATATCAAATATCTCCAACTTACGTCATCTATGTCTAGAACAAGTCATGTATATTCCTTCCTTGAACGACGACAATGTGTATGGAAGCTTACCGGACGAATGTCGAGATGAACTCGAGTACGAATACGCAAAGTGGGATTCAAACTCAGTCTTTATGCCGGACGTAGCAAGCATCATCAGTTTATGTGGTTCTCGCTTGGAAAATTTAAAACTCAAATTCACTTACTCAGTGGGATTCTCGGACAGTTTCATAGTTGCAATGAAACAAATCAAAAACTTAAAACACTGATAATTGAAGGAACAAAACTCGGACACATTCGAAATGATTCGAAATCCATGATCAGTGTTTTAAACAACGCGAGGTATTTAGAATCATTATCTTTACGAGTTGCCAATTTAGATTGTCTGGACGTTGACGTTGGGGCTTTGCCAAATTTGGTTCATTTCTGGATATCATGCCATCCAAACAACCTATTTGTGGTGCACGATTTCTGTGCAATCGCTGGGAAGACGATCAGGCTTTTAGAATACAAACCTTCAAAGGAGCTTGAAACTTGCGCTGGGATGATTTTGGAGTTGAGAGACACAGTTGAAGGACTCTTCTTTGATACAATTCCGCACCACATACCACGCGATGTTGCTTTGATATCGTTTCCAAAGCTTCGGGTTGTGCGATGCATGTATATCACTCCTGGACAATTTCAACGCACATGGCTCGAATGGCCAATTTTTCAAACTGTCAAAGTGTTAATCTCAGCTTATGCGGTAACGAAGGCGTATTGGTATTGGGTTTTGAACCAGCATGGAACCTTCAATAAATCATCAAAATTAAAACATTTTGTGTTCATTACGTATACAGCAAAGATCATGGGGGATCCGATTTTGGAAAGGCTCTTTGAAGCGCGTGGAATAAAGTGTCATTTTAGGGTGGACATGACTCACACTGATATACTGGTAGGTTTTCTTTCGTTGTCCTAATTATAATTGATAAGAAGTTGTGACCAAGTAACTACATACAAAAACACAGAATTTCATCGATGAGCTGGATGATGAGTCGTGCAAGATAGAAGAAATTTAGTAGCGACGTACGTTAATCATTATATTATGATAGTAAGTCGTATTTGAGACTACAACTGTGCTTCACAAATAATTCTGACATACTGTCTGCAGTAGACTCCTAGAATTGGTCAATCAAGGGACTGAGAATTTGTGAAGGTACGAAGTGGTCAAGAAGTGATTCTTATGTTTAATGTAGTGGTGAGAAAATTGGTTTTGGCGCGTGCACAAACAGCTTATATAGAATTAAAAGACCTGAATAAATGTTGTTTCGTAAGGGAATGAAGTCACTTCATATTTTTCTTAGCATCATGTTGTCTATTAATAACTTTCCTTCTTATGTATGTTGCACAATGGGATCACACCCTTGGTCGATATTCATCGCAATCAGCCTTAGAAATTTAAATAATTCCTTGTGACCTAAATGCCATTACTCTATGAGTTTCCTGAGATTTGATTGTGTTAGACAAAGTTACCACAGGCAACTAATTTGAATTTGCTTCGGCATATTCGGTAGGTGCCTGACGTACTTATGCAAAATATAGTTCTATCACATGAGAAATGGACAAAGAATAGGTTTTGCAAGTTCTCAAATAGCTGGCCATGTGCTAAAACAAACACAATCAGAAGTGTATTGATATCAAGTTGTAATTTACAATTCCGCATGTCAATGCAGCGATCTGCAATTTTCATCCAATCTGGCGATGTAACTTTCTTGCAGAGCGGATAGATCAATGGCCATGCTCAAATACGAGGATATTGAGGTTGGTTTGAAAATTGTGGGTGAATCCTCAACTTTGCGGATTCAACGAAGCGTACCCCATCGAGTTGTGTACTTAAGTTAAACTAAATGAAAATATATATTAGTCACAGTTAAGTCACTCTCATTGTCGGTTTGATGATTATCAGTAACCGAAATGTCATCGTTCCTTACACTCCCAGTCGAAATTATAGAACTAATCATACGGCACCTTCATGATGTGTCTTTTCATGGGAACGAACCTCCAATCAATACCGCGGACAGACCATTTCCAAATCATAAGGCAATCAAAATTTTATTGAGTCTAAGATTAGTTGGGAGAGCTTGGGCTACTGCGATTCCAACCTTTGTCTACGACTCATTGATGTTAAGATCTCCATGGATTGATCATTATCTGCTATTAATGTGGAAGAGTTGTAAAAATCTACATGGAGGATTCAGCCTACGACAAATGTATTTTCAACAAATCATCTGTTTCCCGACTACGCATCTCGGAGGCTACTATGGCGCTTTGTCGGATGAATGTCGTGAGCAGTTCGAATACGGACACCATCGGCGGGAACCAAATATTATGTATATGCATGATGCCGCCGACATAATTTCTTTGTGTGGTTCTAAATTGACGGACTTGAAATTAGGGTTCTCTCGATCAATTGGGTTCTCAAACAAGTTAATTGACGCAATTGGACACATTAAAAACTTGAAAGTCCTGTTCATTGAGGGGAATCAGGTGGAAAACCACGAAGATGATTATTATTCACTGGTTGCTGTGTTGAGCAGTGTTCCTTCTCTCGAGTCGCTTTCCTTAAAATTTGCTACCGTATCATGTCTGGATTTAAAACCTGGTTGTCTACCAAACCTTTTGCACTTATGGGTGACTTGCCACGCTTCCAACATTGGGGCCCTCAACCGTTTTTGTGCTGATCAGTGCAAACAACTCAAATTATTAGAATATTTACCAATTGACAATTCCGATCAATTGGATACGATGATTCTAACTTTACAAAATAATTTACAAGCGTTGTCGATTGACTGTATCCCAAGTGACATACCTCGTGCGGTCCGTTCAACATCAATTCCAAAGCTGAAGGTTATTCGTTCTACAGCAATCAGCAATAAAGGTACTCTACCAGTGTGGTTGCCATGGTCGGTTTTTCAGACAGTTCAGGTGTTCATTACAGATTATGACGAGACTAGCACTTACTGGCATGCTGTGTTAGGACAAGTAGATAAATCATTCATGGAGAGAGCTCAAAATTTGAAACACTTCATTTTTCTAAGTAGATATGGTAACTTGGTGAAGGATCCGAAGTTAGTGGAGGCTTTTGAGGCTCACGGAATTGCATGTCATTTCCGGTTTGATACGACTCTTTCAGAACTATTGGTAAGCAAACATAACTTTGGGCCGTGAAATCAAATTAAATAGTACTTACAATTATCGTTTAGTATAGCCCTGCATCGAGAGTTTTGTGCGAGTCTTGGGGAAGTAGGAAAAAAATTGATAATGACGTCAGTCTGGCGATGTCTACGGTAAGGTAATAAATGGGAGTCTATCATCAAACATTGACTTAGACACTGATGGGCTATTTTGGTTCGATGTAAGATTTTGAGCTTTATCTGGAGTCAAACTAGATGCACCTGTATTGAGAGTTGAAGTTGCCTTAATGTTAGTTACTTAGGTGAGAACAGACTATTGTCAGTTCAATGAAATCAGTGTCCTGTGTTTTCATTACAAAATAATATTATTCTACTTTTAAATTGAGGTTATCTCCAACTTCTGTGGGAGTAATGCAAAAGTTTGTGAGAGGGTTAAGTTCGAAACCAAGACTGATATAGTCAAATGAGGCCTAAGGTGATAACAAACTTTATCAAAATCCTGCGTGAGGTATCTTCATTGTACAGCAAAAATCACACCATGACATTATTGTGGCTAATCAACAATTCACTTTAACTTTTGAACATGCTGGGACAGACTTATAAGGTACCATGTTGCGGAGTAGACTGATATAAGTACAACCGGAAATGGGTATGGGTGGACTTCCTCAATAAATCGGCGATCTGTTTTGGACAAGTGAGTTGCAATGCTCAGATGAATGATGAGAATATATTACTTGCTAATCATCAATACGCCGACAAGTTGAAAACCCTTCTGGAGCTAAGTAGTTTCTTAGTTGGCTGACGCGCCAAGGGTGCTATTGAACTGACTCGGTAGAAATATGGGGAATTTGAATATGGAAAATCAAAGCTTGATCACTTGGAAGACTATGTGATTTGCTAACCTCTAACATAATGTCTGGAAGGGCCAGGTATGAACGTGGCGAGCGATCTCAATGTATATGATGTTCAAAATCGCACTGACATGCTAGATAGGAGTTGCTTGGCAGAAATGCTATTGAAAACAACTAAGGACGAAGCTGACGACTCAAATTACGGTGATATTCATGTGTTGACAAGTTGAAGCATTAATTGATAAATGAGGTGAATACGAGCAAATTGGGTATTACCCGAATTGATGTATATATCTATTACCTCCAAATTGGTCTGGGTAATGGAGCAGTAGTGCTTATAAGGCTACATTGCCTACCTCGGTCCAAGATTGGTATCTTAAGCAACTAATTATGCCTTCGCCACCACGACTGCCAATAGAAGTAGTGGAGCTCATTGTATCGTATATCTGTGACAATCAGTCATACCAACCCATCGACATTTACGATAGCGCCGAAATAGAATTTTTGAACCAAGGATTGGTCAGGAAATTACTCAACTTGCGATTACTCGGCCCAACATGGGCGGAAACAATTGAGCGGGTTGTATATAAGTCTTTGTATTTGACATTTCCCCAGACACGTAACTTTCTGGAAAAACGGTCAACGGTCAATATGACTTCCTTGGAAGTGTTCAATCTGCGCCAACTTACCTTGGATCAGGTTATGTATCAAGCTGAAATTGGTACGGGATTGTTTTATGAAAGGATTAAAGATGTGAAGCTTAAAGAGTTAGAGATTGAGTATCAGCACCTTGACACCAAATCTACTTTTATGCGGGATGCTGCCGGTATAATCACTAAGTGTGGTTTAAATTTAACTGATCTCAATATTATATTCACTCATTCGGTCGGATTCTCAGACGAACTAATCCTAGCAATCAGTCAAATCAAGCAGTTGAAATCATTATCAATTGAAGGAGATAAATTTGATAATCTCGACAATAACTCAGCTTCTTTAATTAAAGTCCTCAATGGTGCAGATGCGCTGGTACGGAATGCGACATGTGTCAAAGTGACAACTTGAAATTTCAAAAATCAAAATTTTGGAATCCCCGGGTCAGAAACTGACAAAACTGGATTAAACACCAGATTCAACTCAAATACTGGTCTGAAACCCCCCGTATTTGGGATGAAACCATACTTTCTGCCAGTTTTTAGCGGTTTCCAAACCACAACCCCAAATTTGACCGCTGAGTTGACACTTTGGCACAAATAATACACAAAAATTTCAAAGATCAAGTTTCAACATTACAAAATTCACATACTTGCAAAACGACCAAACACAAAAGTGATTCTTTACCACAAGTCAACTGTAACTGTAAATTCACATCAACTCGAATCTACTGCTATCATCGCTTCCATTGCTTCCAAGCCAACCATAGAAAATCTGCAAAAATCAAAAGCCACAGCTGTCATCACTATCATCTGTCACCTCATTCTCTGCACAAGTACCTGTGAAGCAGACAAGGACAAGCATTCACCTTGAGGTTTAACTGCAAAAACAAAAATTTCTGCCTACTGAATTTCCTTCTGTACTTGTGTTTGCCAGCTTGCCTGGTTGACCGGAATAACTTATCACCTTCTAACCCATTTTCATTTTACTCTTTACGTTAAAAATGGAATCAACCGAACAAATCTACCCAGCTCAAAAACTTGTTGGTTATACTTTAAAAAACTCTACTTGTAGTCATTTCCTTTAGCTTTACTACAGTCATCAAACAGTCACTTTTCCTTCCATTTGTTATCTTGCTCTTTTTCCTTGGGATACCACAGATTGTTTAACCATAAGTTATTCAAATGAAGCTCCTTAAGTTCCTTATATTCTTTTGATAAAGTTCTATCTTATCAAACCAACACTAAAGTGTCACTCAAAGATTTTAGATGTTAGTACATGTTTACCTAGCCAGATTAATAAGTGACTGCACTTAGTGATACACTGACAGAGGTTCTTCCTCCGCACTGTAGACAACTACAAGTAACAATTGTAGGTTCAAACAGTTTACCTTACAAAGAATTAAAAACTAATTCCTCACTAGTCTAGAAATCACCTTTCAAACTTTAAGAAATACATTTTGTACGCATAGTTCACCATTAATGTTTAGTCTAGAGCTGACAGTTTCTCTTGTGTGAATTCTCACAGCTTCACAATTTGTGTCATGTAACTTCTTTTTCTTCTCCTGTTTATACTTAGCATCTCTAGCTGCCTTATGTGCAGCCCGCTTTACAGCTTTATTTTTCTCCTTGACATCAGATTGCTGCCTAGCCATTGGTTCAATAGAAGTAAAAAGTTAGTATTGATCAGGGTTACCTTCCTCGGAGAGATATAACATCTCACCCCAAAAACCTAGCTGCAGGAAGAATAAAACAAAGGTCAGCTCACGTGGAATGCTTCATAATTATCACCCACATAGAATGAGGATGGAGTGGAACACCCACGACTTGGTGATATGTGAATCAAGAGGCTAGACCAGTTGTCGGGGTTCCCCTCAGTCACCTATTCTTACCCCTAAAGAGTTCACATATCCTCAAGTCACTGGCTGCTACCACTCCACCCCCACAACATGAAGTGCAAATCTGAAGCTAGTAAGGTTGGGAAAGATTAATGAAAGCATACCTTGATGGATGCACTTGACGGACGGGATGTTTGAAACTTGTTGCTTCAATGAGCCTCCTCCACTTTTGACTCTGAAATTATAGGAAACTAATCCAGGGCCAGCTTGTGGTTTGCAGATTGTATAACATGTATTTGAATACAAGCAAGGATGGCCAGATGGTGGTTTGAGTAAGTCATGTGACATGTTGTGGAGACAGCATTGCGCACTTGCTCCTGGTGGGTATGAAGGCAAGCAGTAGCCAATAGTTGTGTTGGCAGGCCAACAGTGTATCAACACGCAAACCGCCCCGCAGAGGACTGCGGCAGCGCTGCGACAGCGCTGTGGTCGTGCCGTGGTCGAAGTCATACAAAACCTCGCTGCGGTACTGCCGGGCCGCCGCGGGGGTTTCACTGCGATGATATCGGGCCGGGGTTGCAGTGAGGCAACCGCAGGGATAACCCAATTGGCCATCTCCTTCCTTCTCATCGCTCAATTCGTTTGTACACTGCACCCCAACGACACCAATCCGATTCACAACCCCAAACAGGTTGATTCAGAACCCCAGGATGGGGTCATCAAGGATGACACCAATGGTTAGTCATTTCCTTAGTTGCTTATTTTGATACTCAGCGGCTGATAGTGTGATTCCGAATCCATCTGACTCACTTATATCATTGGATTTCTTTTTACCAGCGGCCACGTTTGATCGTACTTGGAGTAGAAGTCACCTACCTGTCTTTTCTTTTTCTTAAACTCAGTCTCTATTTACAACTCATTCTTATAGTTCCCAACAGTTTCTTTCGACTCCAGCTCATTTTTAATCAAGTTCAATTAGATCATTTCAATCTATTCGCCATGCTATTGAATTCATTATCAGTACCTGCCACACCAAGCACCAACCGCGAGTTACGTACCCGCTCTCCCATCCGATCTCAACCGTCACCTGGGTTTGTGCTCACGTCACCCAACCTACGAAGAACGAGTGAACTCCAGGCCAGCCCAGCTAGCCGTCAACCTCCGAGCTCATCTAGCCAGCTGCTCACTCCTGCTGCTAGTGCTAGTCAATCAGCAACTCAGGCTAACAAAAAACGTAAACAGCCCAGTCCAAAGACCAAGCCGCCGAAGAAGCACAAAAGTTCAAACACTCAGGTTGGCAATCTTCTTATATTATTACTTGCTTTATCACTTGCTTACTTGTTGATTTTGTTTCAGGTCCTTTCTGTTCCAAAGGTGATCGATGTGGACCAAGAGTCCTCTGGTGATGAGGAGGCTCAAAATCGAAACGGACCAGCTGCAGCTAAGAAAGGCGATGTGAAGTTACTCCTCTCGTATTTTGGTGAACCAAAGCATAAGCCCGGCGAGGTGAGTTTATCGCTAATTTTCTTGTATATCATTTTGAAATGGAATCATACTGATGTTAGCTTACAGTCTGGCCCTTTCAAGCGTCTGTACCCTTGCCTATGGTGCGATGAGTACGTGACCAGGGGACGCAAGACGAATTTGAACATGTATGGTCACCGAGATGGCGAGCCGGATCGTAACCCTTGTACCGGCCGTAAAAGGGCAATCAAGTCCGGTATGAAACTGCCTCCTACCTATCAACAATTACAGAAAGCCGAAGTTGCAAAGACTGCCAGTGGGAAGATGATGCAGGCGTTCATCAAGAGACCAGCCTTCTCTGTTGAAGTTCTCAACATTATCTTGGTAATCTGGATCATCCGCCATGCAATTGCATGGAGGAGATTCTCTGACTTTACTCTACGAGCGGCTTTCAAGCTGTCTAACGCTGGAGCCGATATGCGATCACCTACGTGGGCTGCTCAAACTGCAAAAGGCCTGTACAAATCACTTCATTCAGCTGTGTTGAAGAAAGTATTGGTAAGAACTTCATTGGATCTGTCTTGCCCAGACATGTTGACAGTGAAACTTTTTTTTTTCATTTGTAGAATAATTCCAGTCGCATATGGCTGATGCATGATGTGTGGACGACTAAAGGTAATCGCCACGCTTTCATAGCACTCCTTGCCAGTTATGTCGACAAAGACTTCAACTTTCACACCGTTCTTTTGACCCTCAAAATGGTTCCCTGGAACCATTATGGATCCTTACTAGCACGCCCTGTTGGCCGATACCTAATTTGTCATGACTTACACAAAAAGATAAGTTTGTTCATCTTTTCCAATTGTATTCAAGATAACTGACCATGTCCTCTTCATTCTTAATCCAATACTTACGTCTTAGGGCAGACTACGGACTCCGGATCGAACAATCGTACGATGGCAGCCGAGATGGAGGTCATGTTTGAGGCTGCAAAAGAACCGGTTGCCTGGAACAGTAACACTATGCACGCGCGCTGTTACTGCCACAAGCTAGCTTTGGTAGTCAAGGCTGGACTCAAAGCGCTGACAATAGAACCTGGTCACTCCAAACCAACCACCGACTTGTTGATGCCCTTTCCTATTCCTACTGTGCAACTCAACAATGGAGAAGATGAAATCGACGTCGACTCTGGCGATTCCGATGTAGAAGATCCGCTTGATGAAACAGACCAAGGTCAGGGTGATCAGGAAGAGGTCCTATGTTTGAGCGTACAACCGACCTCGGACAAACATAAAGGTAACATCTTTGCATCGGCAGTGATCAAAGTATGTTTCTTTCTTGGTATTCGCATTTTCTTCATACTGACACTCTACTCTAATAACAGGTTGGTTACGTCAGCAAAAAGATTGCCGGATCACATTCTCGTCGCCTGGAATTCAAAGGTCTTGCGAAAGAGGCTGGATTGGACTATAAGACTCCAATAGCTGGCTATGGTATTAGATGGAATGTCATATATGACTCTCGGACTTGAATGTGTGCAGCACAAGAGGTAATATAATGTCTCACTAATCATAAATGTTTATCGATGACACTGATCTGTCTTACTTTATCTGACAGGTTGTCAACAAGATGTTAAGCACAGATCGCAAATCGTCTCAGTACTTCAAAGGAACCCTCATCCATGCTGATGAATGGGAGGCAATTGAGGCGCTCAACGGAATCCTAGAGGTTTTTTTTTATTCTTTCAATCAACTTTAACTAAACAAAGCTAATTCATGTAACTCGCATTTAATAGATATTTTCGATTGGCACTAAGCGCATGGAGGGGGATTTCTCCTCAGGTTGCATGGTCCTAATAGAATATAATCGAATCAAGAAATCCCTGAATGAAGCTCGCATCAAGACACCGTTCATAGCACTGAAGGATATGATTGATGTAATGCAAGACCAGCTGGACTTATATCTTCATGAGGCTTTGGAATGTGATGCTTTAGTCCTTGCAACTATTTTACACCCTTGATACCGGCTAGCTTTCTTCAACAAATTCTATCCAGACCACAAAGATCGAGCGGCTTCTTTGATCAACTCGGCTTTTGAAAAAGCACTAAAGGCTTACACATCAGACTTGACCCCACCCCAAGCCGAAGAATTACAAACCGCCGCCACCGCCGACGACGACGATTTCGACGAGTTCACTACTAGCTCGACTCAAATCAATGGCAGAAAGGTGCAAGAAGCAGAACTTGAAGCCTACTTGATGGGTCAGCGCGAGTTTGATAAGGCTAAGACTGCACTAGATTGGTGGAGGGTAAGATTGGTTTCCAGTCTCTTGTTTTTTGGATTACACACTAACTACCTTTGATTTATCCTTCTTATTAATTTATACAGACTAATCAATTGATATTCCCGGTACTGGCTCTGATGTCAAGGGATTACCTCTCTGTCTCAGGTACCACCTGCCCTGCCGAGCGGGTTTTCTCCTCGGCCGCTGATGTTGCCACCACTGATCGTGGTGGCCTGCTTCCACAAACCATTTCGAGGTGTGTGTCTTCACGCGAGTGTCTCAAGGGTAACGTAGAACCTGAAGGAGGTGATTTCGCGGATGCAGTTGCTTATCTAACTTGGTATGCGGAGAACGAGGTGAAGAGAAAAAATAAAGGCATCGAGATTGAATAGGTTTCTTGTTATCTATATGGTATCTATCATCTAAGATTTGAGTTAAATCATGTTCTACAACTTCTATTGAAGTTGTCCCTCTTAAGTCTCTTTCTCACTTAATAATAATCTAATACAATATTTCTTTGACTCAAAAAAGTATCTATTCGCCTGTTTCCATCCGTTTGTGTGCGTAAGACAGCGGCCTGCGGGCCGCTGCGATTGACCCCGCTGCGACCGCGACCGACGGCGCGCAGCGACGTTCGCGGCCGCGCCGTCTTCGCAGTCCAGTTTTGGCTAACTGCGATTGCGCTGTGATAGCTATGTCAATGCGCTGCGAACAAACATCGCGCCGTTGCCGCGGACCTGGTGCTGCGGCACGCTGCGCGGCGTTTGCGTGTTGAGTGTATCAATCACCCATAAAGGAGAACCAAATTTAATTACACAAATACATACAAAGGGCAAAAAACATTATGAGTCCAATATCATAATGTGTTTGAAGAATATTAATGGTAAATGTCAAGGGGACCTTTGCAAAGAAGAAAATTGAACAGATTTACCCGCTTTGAAATTGTCTAATGGAGAAATTGAAAAAAAGGTCCTGAATTCAAATCTGCAGTCAATTGACTGGAGAAATCTTAAGCTCCTGCCCTGACCACTCCCAGATTATGGTCAAACTTTAATAGAGAGACCACCTAGCCTCAGGTGGTACATCTCTCCAGTCAACTTACTGGAGAAATCTATAGCTCCTACCCTGGCCACTGCAAGCTTATGGTCAAACTTGGATAGAGAGACCACCTAGCCTTAGGTGGTCCATCTCTCCAGTCAATTTTCTGGACCCACAGACTGCTTCAGCCAATTCACTGGAGCTCCCAATGTCCCCAGTTGATTGGCTGGAGCCACGTACTGCTCCAGTCGATCGACTGGAGCTCCTGATGGCCCCAGTCAATTGGCTGGAGCCACAGACTGCTCCAGTCGATCTACTGGAGCTCCCAATGGCCCCAGTCAATTGGCTGGAGCCACAGACTGCTCCAGTCGATCTACTGGAGCTCCCAATGGCCCCAGTTGATTGGCTGGAGCCACAAACTGCTCCAGTCGATCGACTGGAGCTCCCAATGGCCCCAGCCTATCGATTGGGGCCACAGACTGCTCCAGTCGATCGACTGGAGCTCCTGATGGCCCCAATTGATTGGCTGGAGCCACAGACTGCTCCAGTCGATCGACTGGAGCTCCCGATGGCCCCAGTTGATTGGCTGGGGCCACAAACTGCTCCAGGTGAGGCCATTTGATTGGCTGGGGCAATCTGATTGGCTGGGGCAATCTGTGGGCGGGGGCCCCAAAATTGCTCCAGGTGAGGCCATTTGATTGGCTGGGGCAATCTGTGGCTCCAGTCGATTGACTGGAGAGATGGACCACCTAAGGCTAGGTGGTCTGTCTATTAAAGTTTGACCATAAGCTGGCGGTGGCCAGATCTAAAGCTGAAGATTTCTTCAGTTGATCGACTGGAAAGATAGACCACCTAAGGCTAGGTGGTCTCTCTATTAAAGTTTGACCATAAGCAGGCAGTGGCCAGGGCGGGAGCTCCAGATTTTTCAGTTGATCAACTGGAGAGATGGACCACCTAAGGCTAGGTAGTCTACCTTTTAAAGTTTGACCATAAGCGTGCGGTAGCCAGGGCCTGTGACCACCCACTCTGCCAGTCTGCAGCTGCAGTCAATCAACTGACGTAATACATCACCCAGCAGGCTAGTGGGTCCATTCCATGATAATATGCTATCAGTAAACTTGTCTTGTGTGGATGTGCAAAGGAGTCATGGTACAGAATCACTTTTGTGTTTAGTTGTTTTGCGTGTATGTGAATTTTGTAGTGTTGAAATTTGATTTTTGAAATTTTTGTGTATCATTTGTGCCAAAGTGCCAACTCAGCGGTCAAATTCAGGGTTGTGGTTTGGGAACCGGTAAGAACTGGCAGAAAGTATGGTTTCATCCCAAATACAGGCGGTTTCAGACCAGTATTTGGGTTGAATCTGATGTTTCATCCAGTTTTGTCAATTTCTGACCCGGGGATTCTGAAATTTCACTTTTTGAAATTTGATTTGTCACTTTGACACACCTCGCATTCCGTAGTAAATAGGTGGCAGTTTGGGCAGAAGAGGAGGATGTGGTGATCTATTTATGGGATCAATCAAGAATATTAATTATTATTACTTTATCAACTTATTAGAAAACTTCAGTGTAGCAGGAAATTCGAAATGGAGGTTTCCAGATCAATTGCAGCTCTTGTAGGCTTATGTGTAGTTATTGGCTTGAGATTATGTCATCTCATTTCAAAAATATTCTTAAGATCATTATAGTTTACTTACAAAGTTATCACAAAAAAGACAGAAAAAGAAAAGATAAGAAAAATTTGAAAATATAGGTATACAGGTTGAGAAATGGTTTTTAGGGT
This sequence comes from Melampsora larici-populina 98AG31, assembly GCF_000204055.1. Classification (NCBI taxonomy): domain Eukaryota; kingdom Fungi; phylum Basidiomycota; class Pucciniomycetes; order Pucciniales; family Melampsoraceae; genus Melampsora; species Melampsora laricis-populina. Next base: position 456,980 of record NW_006768783.1, read on the forward strand.
ATTAAAAATAGAGTTATGGGTTTTATGAGGTTAGAATATGAAAGGAACATTTTTTGTTATACAGTAACAATCTTAATATTGACGGAAGGGGAAACAGAAGTTATTAGCAGAAAGGTACTTTTTCGAGGATGGTAAACAAGGGTTATACGTGTAGTTTACATATGTAGTGGTGGTAATAGTGGAAATTAAGGTTGCCAAGAGGATTTTCTGGAAGTTTTAAGATTATAGAAGATGAGTTCATATTACATGAGCAAGAAAAAGAGAGTAGCAGCTGTGAAAAGTGAAGAAAATGGGTGAATTCTGTCAGAAATGAAGGTTTTCAGCTAATTACATATGTGGTAAATAGCTCATTCAACGCGGAAGAGTGGATTACATAATGTACAAACTAGCAATCACTAGTAGCAGAGGTGTATGTAAAAGGTTATAAGGGAAATAAGAAATTGTTGTGAATCTCAAATTTACAGTCACAAGTCAGCATGTAACACCAAAAACCTAAACTTCACAACTCAATATCTCACTCATAAGTCATCAGGAATAGGTAATATGGGTGTGATAAATGATCAGTATCACAAGGGCTACAAGATGCACGATAGTAGTTAAAAATTGGACCCCATCTGAAAACATTTGTAATCTCAAAAATTGGTTTGCAGCTAGTTTACAAGGAAAAAAACACCTGTATTCATCTGAAGAAGTGCTCTACATTGACTCATTACGTCATTGATAAATTTTGGCTGTGAAAATTACATCATACATTGGTAGCATGATCATTACATTGCGTCATCATATGGTTTTTAGGGTTCTTTAGGCGGATTTGGCTGGTTTTTGAGGCTGTTACATGTGGATATATGTACTCCTTGATGATTTTGGGATTATTGTTCCCCTTTCTGCATCTCACACTGTAAATATTATACACTATCCCCAAGGGGAACTGGGAAAATCATGATCATTGTATTGTGTCATCAAAAGATCTGTTACTGCACACCAGAGCCATGACGCCCACACTACATATGTGAAACGAGCTGAGTAAATTATTAGCTATGATGTACATACAGGTCTGCTAAGCTCCCTGCTCATCTGAATGAATGGATCATAGGTAATACTTTCTGTAATTTTTTCAGTTTGACAAAAGCATTCCAAAAATTGACTACATACACTGACTCATAGTTTTAGTGTGATTTCATGAACTAAACCACATGTAACACCCTTTCTGTTACTGTTGAATGGCTTTCAGAGTATGACATGAGTAGCTACGGAGGTATATGTAGTCAATTTTTGAGACCATTTTTTTGAACTGGAAAAATTTACATGATGTATCACATGTGATTTACATCTTCAGAAAAGCAGGGAACTGAGCAGACCTGTATGTACATGATAGCTAATAATTTGCTCAGCTTGTTGCACATATGCAGTGGGAGTGTTATGGCTCAGGTGTGCAGTGATAGATCTTTTGATGACAAAATACAATAACCATCATTATCCCAGTTCCACTTGGGGAAAGCGTATAATGTTTACAGTGTTATACCTTTGTTGCACTGCCAGCATAGATGCCTCGGGTTGAGAAATCCGAGGCATCATCGGAGGCAAATCCTCGGACAGACCTTGTCCGAGGTTTTCGCCCGAGGTATTCTTTTGCCCTGAGAATTACCTCGGATCAAAACCTCGGGAAGCTTCTGTCCGAGGTTTTGCATCCGAGGATACCTCGGATTTTGTAATCCGAGGTAAATATGTTGGCGGTGTTTTAGTGTTATGAATCATCATTTATTTACTTTATTTGTACCAAGATCACTTAAATCTGCACCTTCAAAGCAAGGAGAAATTTATTTACGTGTGTTAAAGACAATAAGTCTCTTTGGGAATAATACTTAACAACAGTATTTCTGGTAATAACATAGTTTGTGGACTTTTTGCGCTTAAAATCTGGGAATAATACTTACAACAGTATTGAGTTATTTCTCTGGTGCCTTTATCTTTTTCTCTGTTATCACAAAGTGGTCAACAAGTGCCCTTGTGCTGTTTTCTTTGAAGAAGGCAGTCTTTAGGCAACTTCTAATATATTACATGTAGTAGATTATCCCTTCTTAGGTGCTGTAAACCTCTTGTTGAGCTTTAAATACTACACTGTTGCATGTTACAAAAGGTCAAGGTGGACCAGGAAAAGCAACATTGCAGTGACTCTTGTCTGGAAAGAACAAGGGAGAAAAAAACAGACTCCTATCAAAAAGAAGGAGACTCAGTATTGAAAGAGAATCTTATATACTGAGATCAACTTCAGCAAACTCAGGTGGAAGCATCCTCTTTGAAGTTTGGTTCTTGAAGAATGGAAAGCATAGCATCAACTGTGTCTGGACTCAGGATGCTCTACTGGACCGAGCTAAAAATACAAAACCCCACAGACTGATTCTCACAGCTTTGGCCTTATGATGGGCAGAGCAAGCTACTACTTTGGTATCTTTGAAGTCCGTATTCATCCGGTCACTTCTATTCACGACTTGGTGAATCAGACATTGAAAGAGACCAATTTAGACACCACAGGACGCCAAAATGGTCCAGCCCGTAGCTTGCTTACATAGAAAATGTGATGAGCCAACACTACCCCAGATTTCAAATTTACCGCTGCGTTTAGAAAATTGAGAAGACATAGAAAATTATATACAAGGCAGAAAGGGTCAAAAAAATATGGAAAAACAAGGGTTGAATTCTCCTGTGTGTGCCCATCATATTGCATATTTTTACACATTTTTACGGCATCAGTGTATATCAGGTCAGAAACTCAGTTTATGGCCAAAACTGGCAGTCATGGAGGCATTAACCTTGCAAGACCAACAAAATTGTCAATTTTGTGTCAAAGTCTGTAATGGCTGCCCATTCTGGAAGCTACATGTTCAATTTACCAGATACACATTTGAATGAGTGGTGTGTGTCCAAAAATGAATGAGGTACAGCAATCACCGTCCCCATCAGCAAAGCTAAAAGAGCTTCTAAATCTTTTCTGCAAGGGTTTTATTCATCCAGATGAAAATTGTAGATACAGTCTGTGGCTTTCATATTTTGCAACTGTCAAATGGATTGAAAGAAAATTGTTGTATTTGTGATTGTTCAAAAGTTTCTGCCCAAGCCTGGGTAGTTTTGGACAATATTTGAGTTTCTGACCAAATACAGCCCAAAATAATTTCTCTTTGGAACATCTTCAAAACTCAAGGTAAAAATATGCAAAAATATGCAAAATGATGGACATCACAGGCTGATTCAACCATACTTTCTTCAAATTTTTCCAACCTCTCACGCATTTTTGAAAATTTTCTACATCTTTACTTTTCTAAACTCCATGGTAAATTATTGATTTGGTGTAGTGCAAGAAAACAACATGTGAGGGCGGAAGAGGGATTGCAGGTGTACACCACAGCTGTATCACTGTTGTTCAAAGCTTCAGCCCGAGTCTTCAGTTTTTCTAACATGCCACCGTTATGGTATTCTACTGTGTCCTTCACAGGTCTGTATGTCTAAGGAATAGCTGGAGGCATGGGAACTGGATGTCTGAGGAATATCAAGAGGCTCAGGTAGTTCTGACCAATCACTTGTAGCATCTCTCAGTCTTTTCTGAGTGGAATACTCAGCAATGAAACCGACTCAGAGTAAAGTTGGAACAAACTGGGAACAAACTTGAAATATCTGCCCTTCTTCACATCAAGAACGTATGTGGTGGACGCAGTGATTGTGGAAGACAATTTATGCCTCTGCTTGGTGTGAAATGAAAAAGAGTGAAAACCAAAGCAAGTGAAAACAAAGAGGAAAAAACACAGACACTGATTTTGGGTGATGCTAACATGTTTTTGGTGCTTCAGAAGGATCAAAAGAATCTGCATCTACGCCATACAGTGAGTATGGGAGGGACACCCTTATTAATTGACACCAGAATGAGAATCTGTTGAAACTCAAAAGACCTCCTTTGTCTTGGTTGTGATTAGGCAGAGAGAACTTCTTCTCATGCACAAGTGCTACATCCTTTGTGGCAAGAGGAACTGAGAAGAAAAACAAGTAGAATGAAAATAAATACAATGAAGGCAAAGAAGTAAACAACCATGTATTGGGATGAGTTGCTGATGTGAATATTTCCTGAATTGATTGGAGTAGGTTTGACATGAGGTCAAGCTTGAATTGAAAACATTACTAGAATAATCAGGGGGGAACTTGATTCACCCCAGGAAACAAAGATAACTTATTAGCATGGTGTATCACAGCTAGCTAAACAGCAAGCATTCAGACCAACCCCCGACCCGCAGCGCACTTCACTGCGCTAAAATAGCGGCTGCGCTGAGGACCAGCGCACCTAAATTCCCCAAAAGAGCCACTGCGCCAGCGCGCACCACAGGGGCAGGCATAGTGATCACCCACTGCGCCGTTTCGCAGTGCAGTGCACCGCCTTTTGCGCAGTGTGCCCTTCACTGCGCATCCTGTGGTAGGTCCGCGCGGATATAAATCCCAACCTACTAATTTGTACGAAGGGGGCCAATTCCCCTTGCGTACTACTACTACTACCACCAACCAATCCAATCCGAAGCGACATGATTGTCATGTATGACGCAAGATCAGTCATCTGGTGTCATAGTCTTTCTCAATCGTCCATGGACTTTAGTATATTCATCGTCGATAATGGCCTTTGCCGAGCATCCTCACCCCTGGATTCTTGTTTTAGCTCGATCATATTCCGATCAACCAAGGCTTACAACTCAGTCTCAGATTCTGATCCGACCATCCTACTTCATTCACACTGCCTTCAAGTGTTGTTTAAATCTATCCCACTCTACATTTTCAATAATCTTCACTTTTTAAATTGTTATTTTACTTCATACTTCGACTTCCAAGTCTATACATTGCTCAAAAAAATTATTAGTATTACTATTATGGGCAAATCTAATCCAAAGTTAAGATCTTCAACCACTCAGAAACAATCCGAGTCTCAGACTCAGCCTACTACATCATCCACCAGGCCAGCTTCTTCTCGTCAACGTACTACTCAGGCAGTGATCTTAGATTCAGGTGAAGAAATTGAAGAACAAAACAATCAGAACTTTCAAACTGAGGATGAAGGTGAAGGAAGCGTAGATGATCAGGAGAAGTCAAATGAAGACTCGTTTGATAGTAATGTCTCCCCTGCTGATGGTAAGCACAATTGAAAAGCTGTCAAGAAATCGGTTAAAAAGAAGATGCCAGTGGTTTCGAAGCGCAAGAAAGTAAGTTCAACTTACACTCCAATTACATTAATGATGTTTGATTGCTAATGGACCTCTACTCTATATTACCTTCCAAGGCTAAGAACTTCAAATTACCTCAAAACATAAACCCTGATCAAGACTCTGATATTGAAACACCTCGTTCAACCGTCGATACCGAGGTTGACCAATTTGACGGAGTGAAAGAATACTTTTCCGATATGTACACCAAAGAAGTGGTATGCCTCACTTTTCATTTATGTTTCTTATTTTTTTGTTTTAGATTTCATGAATTTGTTTCAATTATCACCAAACTGACATTTTTCAACCACCACTAACAGAAAGACGGCGAAATCGCCTTGTATCGCGACTGCTTATGGTGTAAAAAACCTTACAAGATCGGTAAGAAGAGCCAGTGGAATCTAAAAGGCCACTGTGATGGTGACGTTGGTCGGCAAGAATGTGAAGGACGGCTCAAGGCGATCGCCGCTGGTGCTAATCTCCCTCCAACGTGGAAAACGAGGCAAGCTGCAAAAGTTGCCGCAGAAGAAGCCGAGAAGTATCAACACGAGAAAGCCGGCATCGAATCTTTCTTGAACTTACCCAAGTTTACGGTTGGTCTCTTCAACATGATCCTCGTCCTATGGCTTCTTCGAAATTCGATCCCATGGCTACACATGGAAGACCCTTATCTACAGGCCGCATTTTCTCTATGTAATCCAAACGCAACACTTTGGTCGGCGTCGTGGTCGGCTCGTCGGGCAACGCAGTACTTTGAAGAGTTTCGAACCAAGTTGGTTCACACCCTTCAGGTAAACTTTTGATATCTATCTCTTTCATATCAATATATGAAAGAGATTTCTAAGTACTGATCATTGGATTTTGTCCACAGGCCCTCAACTCGAAGATTTGTGTCATACACGACGTATGGACCACCAAAGGAGGGAAACGAGCTTTTATCGGGGTTGCGGTTTCTTACATAGACAAAGACTGGCACTTGCATGTCACTCACCTGACATTGAAGCTAATCGCATGGAATCATTACGGCGCGTTACTAGCTCGGCCTGTAGGAAAGTTTCTGATTCGACATGGTCTTCATAAAAAGATAGGTTTCCATATCTTTTTCTTTTATCTTTTCCTTACTCAAATTTAACAATAATTGAACTAATTTCAGGTTTTCCTTAATTATACATGATAGCGCAGACCACGGACTCAGGATCAAGCAACCCCATTTTAGCAAAAGAACTTCAAAAGATGTTCATGGATTGCGATGACCCAATCTTCTGGGACTCATCACGGAATCAAATACAATGCTACTGCCACAAGCTAGCTTTGCCAGTCAAAGCCAGACTGGAAACAATTGGATTAGGTGATCATGGTAGAACGAAACCAACGATTCCATCTGGAAAAAGGCTTCGTCTACTCCTTCCTGACGATCATCTCCCTGCCCCGAAGATCGTGATGGATGATGGCACCGTAGTAGATGAAGATGGCGACATGTTAGAAAATGGCGATAGTGAAAGTGAGGAGGGTGTGCAAGTTGAAGCAGGCAAGGATATCGAAGCCAGCGATGATTCCGAAGATGATGAGACGGCACCCGACTACAAGCTCCAGAAGCCAGATGCAGCTCTCTTACCTCGGGCAGTAACAAAAGTAAGTTCACTTGATCCTCTCACCACAAACACAAAATGATTCATTAACTGATTTGTTGATTGCTGAAGGTACGAAGAATCAATAAATTGATCACTTCCAGTGCACCACGACTTAATCATTTCAAGACTTGTGCAACTCAGCTGGGATATGTAGGTGCAGGTCTGATTGCTGCGCATGGACAACGGTGGAACATATGGTTAGACGCCCAAACTCGCTTGTGCAAAGCGAAATCAGTAAGTATTATTGAGTTTTTTTTATTTGGCTATATATTGATATATTGTTTGGTATCTAGATGATTAATTTCATGATCAATGAAGATCAGGAGGGCTTCTATGAAGGTATTACTATTACTCCTGATGAATGGAAGGCTATCGAGGCTTTGAATGAAGTTTTGGGTGTGAGTATTTTTGTTTTCATCAACATTTTCAAAAGTAATCTTTCTCTGATTTTGCCCTTATCTCTCTTTCAAATTGTTCATTTTGCAGTGCTTTCTACGATTGACAAAGAAAATGGAAGGCGACGGGCCAACCGGTGCATCTGTTCTGTTTCAATACTCAGGTTTGATATTGGTTCTTGTCAACATCAAACAAACAACGCCGCATCAAGGCTTATCCGACATGATCGGTGGAATGATCAACCAGCTTCGTGAATACCAAACCGAGTCACTTCACTGTGACCCTATTGTGATGGCCACGATTCTCAATCCGAGACTTCGACTCGAATACTTCAAAAATAAGTATTCCGATTACGCGGCTCGCGCTGAGGACTTATTCCGCCAGACTTTTTCTCAGTACGAGAAAAATAATCCACTATCTGCATTGAAGACTACCCCTGAGGCCAACCATGAAACTGATCGGCCTTTCGATCCACTTGACGAAACCAACGTTTTTGGCACTTCGGCTACGGTAGTTTTATCAAGTGATGACGAACTTAATCAGTACTTCTTGGGCATGCATCCATGCGAGAGTGACATGGATATCCTGGATTGGTGGCGAGTAAGTATAAATTTAATGCACTGCCACCTCTTTTCTTTATGTAGCATGGCTGACTTCATCATCTACCGCAGCGCAATCAAATGTGATTTCCCAAAATTGCCAAGCTGGCTCGTGATTTTTTGGCATGTGTAGGATCTTCTTGCGCAGTTGAAAGGACCTTTTCAACTGCGGAAATCGTATGTTCCAATCGATGTGGTGGTTTAACTTCAAGATCGATTGAGCGAGCTGTTGGGGTCTGTCAATGGCTCAAACAGAAGTTTGTCCCAGATGGTGAGCTCGGAAAGGCAGTTGCAGCTGTGGAACAGCTGATTGCAGGTCTGAAGAAGAAGAAAAAGGTAGCAAATGTGTAGATTATTTAATCTACTTTCATTTTTCATTATCATTGTCTCTCAGATTTTTTTTTTTATATTTCGCTCTGATTATCTCCTACAACAAGTTTTGTACAAGTATTGTGTGTGCTTTCTCATGGGTATACTTGTTCCCATTTTTTTTCCCTCGTAATAAAAACAAACCGCACTTTTTCTCCCCTGCGCTGCGCTGTACTGCGCTGTCGACAGCGCTAGGGAGCTCCTTCTTTTCAACCACTGCGCGGCTTCCGCTGCGCTGCGCAGTGTTCAGTGCCCCTTCAACAAGCCCAGCGCAATTTTTGCGTAAAGTGCGCTGCACTGCGCTGGGGACAGGGGTTGATTCAGACGAGAAAACCCACTTATAATTCCCTTCAAATAAGGGTGCCAAGGATTTTGTCTGACTCTGGCCCTTATGAATGGTCATAACAAAAACCAGAATCACGATGTTCATCGTGGGGGGGGCAACCTTTGTCCCTACTGTCTGTCCTGTGACACAGAGAACAAGCTCTTTCCACCACTCTTCTTTCTCCAGAACACGCGTAACCAGTTCTTTCTCCACATCCACTCCGACGACATACATAGTCATACAAACAAGCCCATGTTTCTTCGCTCTCGTCAGCGCAGGCAACTCCCCCACAGAGTTTACAATTTGTCGTAATGCAGCCCACTTGTGCTATTATAAGTAGAAGAAATGCTGTGAAGATGATGAAAGTGGATGCTGATTGTAATTTCATACTGATGGGACAAAGAACTTTTGACCTTCTTTTTGGAATTTGTTCAGAGGTTCAGTGCTAAATTGATGGGTCGCAATATGATGATGACCAAAGGGAGGAGTCTTGAATAAGAGAGAGAGCTTATATACCTTCTATGACCACAATTTTTGTGGCAAATTTGTGGTTTAGCTTGGTGGCCAAGTTGCGGTTTTGTATACAGCTGACTTGGACTTTTCAGTGGCAAGTTTCCAGAAGTAGGCATCAGTGTGATTTGATAATCAAACCTGCTCCATGAACCCAGCTTATGTAATTATGACCAAGTTTTGGTTCAGATTAGTTGCCAAAATATGGCTGACACCGCACAGCTGGTTGATCAATCCGTCAAAGTTTGTCAGAAGTGAGGGCCAGGATACCCAAACCCGCATCATCAAGCTCATCTTATGTAATTATGACCAAGTTGTGGTACGGATTTGTGGCTGAAACGTGCGACAGATTGCACACCTGGTTTATCAATCTGTGGCAATTTTTCAGAAGAAGGGATAAGGTTTTATTTGATAACTGGGCCTGCATCATGAAACTCAGCTCATGTAATTATGGCCAAGATGTGGTTGAACATGGTGGCCAAGATGTGGTTTGGATTGCACATGACTTGGATGTATGACATTTCCATCCTTCAGGCTATAGGTGGTCAATCAAATTTGGGTCTTTGTTGTAAATCAATCTACCCCACAGATGTTTTGTTCTTGAATATACTCTGTTTGTGCTTGGATAGATTGAGGTTCAGGTTGATATGAACCAAGGGGCTATAGTGGGTCCCAATCAAGTGCAATCACTAGATTGTAATTGGGATGTTTTTGCTGGGAGGGTTTTCCTCTCTGAATCAAATTTGAGGCAGCTGTGTAGTTTTTTTTGCATAACACAAAGGGGGTTCATCCATGTGTTGTAATATTTCAGATCTGGAAATCTGTGTGATGTATTGATCTAGCCCTTTCTTCTGAAGTTCAGTTTGGACAATTGAACCACCTGTGTTTTGCACATTCTTGACCAATTATGAAATTACACCTTCAAGATGGTACTCAGAATCTGATCAGGCTCAAATCAAAGTCCAAGGCTCTTGCCAGTCCATTTTTACATAGACTTTTTGTGATTATCCAGCTGGATACAAATGCCAAGAACTTATTGTATGTTTATAGTCAAAGATCATACAATATTTGAGAGTTCTGTGTATACAGTAGATCTATAGATTGAAGTCATTATTGCAGAAATATCTGGAAGAAACAACATTTCACCTAAGCCAACCTCAATGTAAGATTTGTTTCAGTATATTCCATATAAAGGATGAAATCAAAGATTTTTCAAAATTGAGTGATGGTCTGTGCGCCTGGCAGTAAAGTTCAGATTGACTGTGCAGTCTGTCAAACTTGCACACCACATCAAATATAAATTCATACATATCCCCAAGGTATAATTGGCCCTCACAGCCAGCATATTTGGCTCCGTTGGAACCAAATCATCACTTGTCATGTTTCTTTATTTCATTTCTATGTTTCTGATATCTACATTTACAATGCGCGCGTCTTATATTCACAAGTCAACACAATGTAATTTGTTTCATGTTTTTACCCACAACCTTTTGTTCAGATAAACCTAACCACTCTTTGTATCGCTGATGTTAGCTTATCAATTCCTGATCTGAGGAAGTTTTTCTTCTTTATTCATTATTAAACTTCCTCAACATCAACACATCATCATCACACTAATCTCTCCGGATCCAATCTATCCTCCTAGACTATTGACTGATCCTTGTGTTGCTTTTGATCTGATCAGGTATGAACTTACATTTGTTGTTATTGTTTTCTCTATTTGTTTTGGTTTGATTAGATAAAAGAAATTTATTCATTATTAAACTTCCTCAACATCAACACATCATCATCACACTAATCTCCACCTGCGTCTACTAGACGCTTCGGATATTATCCGTTGAAAAACGTGTATTTCCTATCCGATATTGTCCGGGATGCCCCCTACCGACGCGCCGACGCCCCCGACGCGTCGGATCAAAGAGTCAGCTCCAATGTAGATAAAGAACAAGCTGGACACACGTGTTGATCTACTACCATGTGTATACCATTTTGTATGAAAAACATTTGGTATAATCACGGCAGTGGAAATTCAATTCACCCAAACGTGATGCAAATCACTCAAGTGTGATTTCAATTCACCCGAGTGTGATTTCAATTCACATGTGCAGGAAATATTTTTAACAAATCCCACAGTCACAATTATAAATCACACAAGTGTGATTATATATGTGATTTACCAATATATGAAAAGTGTAATCACTATTCACACTTGGGTGAACCCATTCACCCCGATGTGATATTGAATTTCACATGTGGAAATACTTTCACCGGGGCACTTATCAGTATGATCAACAGCTAGTCTGACCTTGAATCCCATGATGGTGATTACCAATATCAGAAGGGTGCTTAAAATTCACACTTGGGTGAACCCATTCACCCCGATGTGATATCGAATTTCATATGTGGAAATACTTTCACCGGGGCACTTATCAGTATGATCAACAGCTAGTCTGACCTTGAATCCCATGATGGTGGTTACCAATATCAGAAGGGTGATTAACAATCACACTCGGGTGAATCCATTCAACTCAATGACTACATGTGTTTTACCAATTCGTGGAGTGATCAAGCCACGTGAGGTCAAATCATTCACCTCAGGGTGAATCATGATGTCAAATTCATTCACCCTGAGGTGATTCTATACAAGAGGTGAATTGATTCACCTCAGGGTGAAATGAGGTGAATTCATTCACCTTAGGGTGAACTATGATGTCGAATTCATTCACCCTGAGGTGATTCTATTCACCCTTGTGTTATACGCTTTCACATCAGGGTGAATGAATTCACCCTGATGTGACATCATAAATATTAACGGAGAACCATCAATTTGAACAAAACCTGACAAAACTCCTTGCCCTGCTTGAAAATTTGATAGTTTGGAGCAGTTGATGTTTCTGAATTTCAATGATATGTAAGTATGTACTACTCATGACGGCCAAGTTCTCTAATCCATACCTTCAACAATTGTTGCATCAACTCTCTCTTGATTTCCTCGTCTCACTCCTTCACAATTTGTCCACTGTCCCTTTCGACTTGACTTACCCTTCATATGCATTTCTCGACCACTGCGTAATCAAAGACTTTTTTAATATCTACTATCTGGAATCAACATTCAAACCTCAAGATTGTAACATTATCTGAAAATTAATTGATGCCTATACTTGACTATAACAACAGATTTCAAAGCAATGCAACCAATTAAACCTCGCCAGGAAATCGATTGGAAGGCTGATCAGGGGACACTTCAAGATTGGAAATGTGTGACTTGTAGCTCAATTGATTTTTTGATACCTTGTGTTCAGTCATTTAATAGTCATTTAAATCGTTTACTGATGGTTTGTTTTCTTGACTACATCAATTCAGGCACATTATTTTAACCAGAAAAATTGATTTAGAATTGGTGAAAACTTCTCATGTCAATATCCGACCCAACACCAATGGTCTTCTCGCTGGCAAGAGATTCAACTTTCAACTTATTTTAGTCAAGTGGACCAAGAAGTGTTTCGAAATTTATATTGTGATCCTACGAACAATGAATTCCTACATGCTGTTGTAAAACCTCATGCCTATGATTGTCAGGAAGCTGGAAGTTGGTTTAGTGGTATGACAATCGTACCTATATCACTATCTGATGAACTAGCAAAAAGGACTGGTTAGCCAATTATTATCAAGACTATGATTGACTTCTCAATGGTATACCCTTTTCATTTATCTGAACTTGATTTCTGACAAAGGAATTGATGATTCTACTTCTTTTTGATTCATTTTGTATGTTGATTGGTGTGAACACAACTTCACCAGAGGGCCACGGCAAATCAAAGGAAAGACTTGATCAATCTTTCTTCATCAATGTATTGTCCCACCCAGCAAATACTCCAAGGACTCTAGCCTCCCGACTCACTACTCAGCCCACAGGATGGTGGTTAGATTCATTGACAGATCTGATGAAAGCGGAAGTACACCAATTGGTAGAAGAACTTGTCAAAAGTGTACATTTAGATTAGGACAAGGTGGTCGCAGGACTTAATCGCCAAAAAGAAACTGGTACATCTTGTGAACTTTGCAAAGTAAGTAAAAATGAATCATATCAAAGAACCTCACATCTGCTGATATGACGTTTTAGGCTCAATTATTGTTTTTATTCAAGTCTACAAACAATGTTTCAAATCAATTCCAGAAGAAGAGCAAGGGAATCCATAACTTTTTGCATTAAGAGCGGTGGCCTTGAAAACATCAGGACGATCTCCAAGCCATCAAACACACGACAACAATCGATCAAAGCTCATCATTCAATTTCAACTCGCATCATTATAAAACTAAATTGGAGCCCCTTCACTTGCTTCGCTTCTTCAATCTTTGAGTCGAGGCAGCTGGGGCCTGGGCAACCAAAAAAGCCATCTCATTTACAACATCAATATGATTATCTATCAATGAAAAATCCCCATCGATCTCACAACCTGCTCCACTCACTACTTCACGCGACACCAGCTACAGATGAAGATAATTTGCTTATTCAGCTTTCTTAAGACATACAGATGGAGAGACCCTTCTGATTACTACATCTATCGTAAAACTTATCTAAATCAATCTATTACAACTCATGATTCAATCGAATTAAAGTGACATGAACCAATTTCATATTCATCTAATCCTGATCATCTGCTCAATATTCAACTCCATCAGTGCAAGAAGTTATCAAACGATTCAATACTCATACATCTCGAATTACCACATCTCAATCTTCTCCAGCCATTTGAGCAGCTCGAGGATCTGACCAATTCAAAGTGGTTTCAAAAAAGTCTTTGGCTCAATTTTATGAAAGTCCTCTGAATTTACTCTCATTGGAGTCGGCTGGAATAAGTTCAGGAGTAGGAACTACAGATGACACAATCAATATCACAGTAGTGATCATCATTGTGGTCCTTGGTACATCAGGGATTTGGTAGAGATCCCAAAGCCAGACCTTGATCTTGTGATTATCTCGAACAGCTGAGTTTAAGGCGGTGTTGACAATAAAAATGCTCAACAACAATCCCCTGATGCTTGTAATAATCTGAATCATAACATGATCATCAACAAAGCTCATACAATTGGTGGTGGTGTTTGTGGGACTTTGTTGGTCAACAACAACAAAATCAAGGAGGGTTATATCAAATGAATCCTACCAACCATTCTAATTTTGCAACTGGAGAAGGAGTACTACCAGCAGCACCTTTGATGACAAGAGCTGGACCATCACCACCACCACCACCACCATCTAGCCTTTCATTCACTAACACCCAACAACTTACACCAGCAGTACCTCGATCACTAACAGTTGCTCACTTACCATTACTTTGACCTAATAGTAATGTACATTTTGCATCATCTTCATCAACTGATACAATTAAAGGTATTTGAAGATTTAGATTAAAGTAGATTGACAGCAAGTTATAGACATGAATAATCTGATACATGGAAAGAACAACTTAGATTGGTGGGAGAAAAAGAGAAAAAAGGATTAAATAGTCTTGAAAAGTTTGTTAATAATAAGAATGAAAGCAATGAACTTGCTGGTACTGGGACTGGTATTGAAGCTGAAACTCAACATAGGTTATTGGGTTCTAATTCATGACAATCTTCAAGTGCTACAAACAACTCTAGAGGAAATTTGAATAGGTGTAAAATGTAAAAACCTAACTGGACATTGAGGTCTTATGTGAGGGATGATGTACTGATCACGATTTTAATACATTTGGATGATGATAATGAAGTCATCTTGATATGGCTAGATGTATGGCTTTTGATCAAACTGGATTTGGCATTGTTGTGAGTAGTGATGAGTGTACAGTTACACTTTGGCGTTTGAATCCAGTCTTGATCTCAAAATGAGTATCAAATTCTATCATTCATCAAACCACAAAAGATGTTTGAAAACTAGAAACTGATCTTGGTTAATGATCTTGATAGCCCAAGTCTATCAAGTTGGCCTGAAGCTGAACCACAAATCACTTACTGAGACCATTCAGCCACAGTTACAAGTGTTGCAGTTTCAACCTCACCACCCCAAATTCAGTCAGCTTCATTGACTGTAATGGTATTGTTACCTACACCAGAACATAAAACTTAGGCACCATTTGATTCAAGATCATGGCTTTATACATTTGTTGACATACAGATGGGATTTGGGATATGATACTCCTACCCTTAAAATTAAGAGATGAAGCTTTATTAGCTACAATTAGTGAAGATGGAACAATCAAGGTTTGGAGTGTTGATGAATCAAATTCACCATTGAAATTAATTTGAGGATATTACAGTGCATTAGAAGAAGGAACAGAAGAAAATAAAGAAACGGAGAAAGAAGACAAATTGGTGAAGGTTTGAAATGAAAATGAATACAAAGTGGAAATCACTCCAACTTGTCATCCATTATAACATGTATCTTCCAGCTGGACAGGTATCATTGGAGCACAGTTGGAAGCCTAACTCTGCAACTTACACCCTTTCAATACCAATCATGACTCAAACATTCCTAAGCCGGCTGTTTTAGTCCCCCCTCTTCAGTTTTGATCACAACACATCTACTTCTGGTCAGGTTCTTTCTTCCCAAAAAATAGACTCAATACCCAATCAAACTTAGAATATCACCCCTTTGTCAGTAAACCCAAAAATTATGTAGGTGAGAGGATTGGCTGCATAGGGGTTACCAGCATTGGAATTGTTTCACCATCAATAGTTTGTTCAAGTCTTCACCATGGTTTTGAATGTCTTAAATTTTGACCACAACCCTATAACTGGTCAAATTTTCATACTACAAATCATCCCCTTGGATTTTTGATTTTTAGACCCAGAAATCATTACAGGCAAAGGTTGAGCACCACAATAAGCCATCTCCTGAATCCACTAGAGTGCATGAACTGCTCATGGTGGGCCGTAAATACCAATTTCACAAGGTCATAAAAGACTTCAACATGGACAACTCATGCTGGGTTGTTACTGTGGCTATTTTATCACATTATCCATATGTTACTTCAGTGTCTCAGAGCTCGTGTTATTTGTGATCTACTACTTTCTGCAGGCTCTGTATGTAAAGAGCCTTAAGATTTCTCTACTCCCACCTCTTTCTACCTTGTGCAGTCCAACCCAATATACCCCATAAAACTCTACAATACAAGAATGACTCTATCAGCTTCTCTGTTTGTATTCACAGCATCCAAACTTGTGCCAACTAGAATCCTACTGTTGTAATTTCTGCATTTAGGACTTTAATGATAGATGTAGTACATACTATAATTGTGTGACTTTACTTTGGCAAATCAATCGCATACTTTGCAATCATGTAATCCAAACCATGTAGTATTAGAGAGCGGGTGTCAAAAAATATTGAATACAAAGAGTAATATCAAATCAGTCACTCAGTTCCTTTACAAAACACAAAAAATATAACCCTTACAAAAATTGTGCAAGTAATACAAATGGGTTAGGAACTGTTAGGGAGTATCAAGTTTTAGGGGTTAGGCTTAGGGGTTAGGATTAGGCTTAGGGCAGGATACATTGTAATGTGTACATACCTTGCATCACATTCCTTTGACACACCCATTGGCAAAGTCTCCTCACTCACCATTCCCCATACCCATCTCACTGCTCATGAACCAGCACCTTTTATGTTGGTGGAACACTCATCCATAGAAGATTAAATTGATGGCAAACAGATGATAATCCAAAACAGATCATAACACTTCATTCTCATAACATGGAAAAGCCAAGAAATGTGTGATCCAGGGTTGGTAGTCTCATTTAGAGCTCAAGGCCTCAATGTTCATTGTAGAATTGTTATGGACAGACTTGGGGGTTTTCGGCGACGAGGGTCAAGGGAGTTCTGGTGAGGATTTGTATCTATTACCAGTCTTCCTATGTGGATTGTCGGATGAGGGAAAATCTGTACAGGCAATGTATCTACAACTATAAGATGGTTCTCAAGCTTGTGACATGTAATGTGAATATGTCACTCAAGTGAAATAGAACCAGTTCATAACATTATCCCCCCTTTAATGCCCAAGCTTCCTTTTGCAAGCTCTGCATTCTTTCCACGGGCTGCGTTAAAAAACCCAGTGGGAAAAAGCATAGCCCTCTCACTTCTTCCGCCTTCTCCTTTTGTACTTATTTGTTGCGTCGGGATATTTTAAATTAAACTCATTAACTAAATCTTGACTATTCTTGAGGTTGATTTCGGGTTCCCATGAATTGTTTTCCTTGCCAAATCCTTTCCAACTCACAAAGTATTCCTTCTTGTTGTACCTTCTTCTACAATCTAGTATCTCGTTGACTTCCCATTCTTCTTCATCCTGTATTATGATTGGTTCGACTGGGGGTTATTTTCGTTGATGTATTGTATCCGGGTTATGTTTCCTGAGTACAGAGACATGAAATACAGGATGGACGCTTTTCATGGAAAGAGGGAGATTCAATTTATAAGTAGAATTTGATATCTTTTGGATAATGAAGAAAGGACCTAGCCATCTATTTTCTAATTTTGGGCTTGGCCTAGTTGTCGAAATGTTTCGTCCGTTCAACCAGACTTGGTCTCCTACTTCCCATCTTGGTGTTTGTTGTACTCTTTTGTCAAATTGTTCTTTCATCTTCTCTTGAGTTAATTCTAAACATTGATTTAATTCAGATTGCACTTCGGCGAGTGTTTGCATCCTCTTCTCTACTGCTGGCACACACTGTTCAGCTGATGGTACTTTGTTGAATGATGGGTTAAATCCATAGTTAGCTTTAAACGGTGAAATGCCCGTGGATTCATGGTCTTTGTTGTTATACGAGAACTCAGCTGTGGGCAGTAGACTTTCCCAATCGTCTTGTCGATATTTAACGAAATGTCGTAAATATTGTTCGATTACTTTATTGACGATCTCGCTTTGACCGTCTGTACGTGGGTGGAAAGCGGTTGACGGGTGAAGGCGTATACCTAGGCGTTTGTCAATTTCTTCCGTGATCTGTGAAATGAAAATACTACCCCTATCTGAGATTATCGTCTTGGGAGTTCCATGAAGCTTCCATACGTTCTTCATCATGAGATCTGCTAGGTCTTCAGCCGACATTGATTCAGTACAAGCAATGAAATGACTCATTTTCGTTAATCTATCCACTACGGTTAATATGCTGTCGTAGCCGTTTGATGCAGGGAGGCCGGTGATAAGGTCATATGAGATATCCGTCCACGGGCCAGCCGGTATCGGTAATGGCTCCAGAGTCCCAAAGGGTTTCTGTGTGGTTGATTTAACCCTTAGACAAGAGTCACAACCGTCCACGTACCTGTTGACGTACGCTTTCTGAGATGGCCAGATGAAGCTTCTCCTGACCAATCCGAGAGTCTTTGCTCGACCTGGGTGGCCCGCAAGCAATGAGTCGTGTCTGCTTCTTAGTATTGAGTATTTGATGTCGTCGACGTCAGGTACCTCTATTCTACCTTGGTTGTAGAGGATACCATCTTGTACTTTGTAATGCTTCAAAGCTGCTTTCGTCTTGGCTGATATCGGGTTCAAGGTTGCGTTCATCAGTTCCCCTATCCTGTCACACTCTTTGCTTGCGTCTCTGATTCGTTGTATAATTTGATCATCCGTAGGAATGTCCGGTGCCTTAGTGTCAGTTTCAGCGATGCCCAATACATCCACCTCAAACCAGTGCTCAGAATTGTCGAGTGCAACCACTTCATCTTCGAAGAACCCCTCTACGCTAGCAAGCTCGACCGGGAACGTGTCTGGGCCGATGTTTTCGGGTCTTAACAACTGGCCAAAGGTCAATTTTTCCTCGTTAGTAGGCGCCAGGTCCGGTCTTCTAGATAAGGCATCTGGTTTGGTAGCTTTACTGCCGGGTCGGAATTTAATCACGAAATCGAAACAGCCCAGTGTCTCCGCCCATCGAGCCTGTCTGCGGGTAAGCTGCTTGGTTGTCATGAAAGACTCCAGGTTACGATGGTCCGTGTAGACTATCACATCTAGGCGGTTGGGGTTTCCCTCCAGGTAGTAGCGCCACTCTTTGAAAGACGCAACAATCGCCAGTAGTTCCTTATCAAAGATCTCGTAGTTCCTTTCAGCTTGGACTAGTGATCTGGACAGGTAAGCTACTGGGTGGAGTTCTCCATCGTCCTCGCTGCGTTGTGATAGCACTGCTCCTAATGCAAAATCGGAGCAGTCACATTCCAGAGTAAACGGCTTGTATGGATCGGCTATCTTCAGTACGGGTGCGGTGGTGAAGGAGGTCTTCAGGCTCTCAAAGGCTTTTTCGCATTTTTCATCCCAGACATAGTGCGCGTTGAGCTTGGTCAGATTATGAAGTGGTCTTGTGGTTCTTGAAAATTGGTCGATGAAACGTCGGTAAAAATTGGCGAATCCAATGAAGCGTTGGAGTTCAGATACTGATTGGGGTGCTGGCCATTCTTTGACGGCTTTCACTTTCGTCGGGTCCATTCTGATTTTATTCTTAGAGATAATAAGGCCAAGGTATTCAATTTCCTTCTTCGAGAACTCGCATTTTTCGGGTTTCAGCCAGAGTGTATGCTTGGATAGGACGTCAAGTACGCCATCAACAGCGCCTTCGTGATCTACTTTAGGCTTTGTATAAATCATAATGTCATCCAAGAAGGCCGCGGTGTCTTTACCTATACGTCCCAATAAGATATATTGAATAAAGTATTGGAAATAACCAGGGGCGCCTGTTGGCCCAAAAGGCATAGTCAGAGGTGCAAACTGGCCTTGTTTGCATATAAAGGCCAGTTTATCCTCATCACCCTCTGCTACTCGAAGGTTACCGTACGCATTGCGCATATCAAGCTTGGTAAAGTCTTCGGCATCCAGCAAACTGTCGACTAAGTCCATAGTCAACGGTAGTGGGTATTTGTTCTTGACGGTTAGGGCGTTGAGCTTACGGTAATCAAAACAAGGGCGCAGATTGCCGTCCTTCTTCCCTGTGAATAACACAGGGGCAGCCCATGGCGAAGTGGTTCGACGGATAGTCCCGTTGGCTAAGCCTGAATTCACCAATTCCTCCAAAGCAGCGTCCTCGGCTGGTGATAATGGAATTATCCTGCTAGCCTGCGGTTGAGCTCCTGGTATCAGTTCGACACGAAAGTCGTAGCGGCGTCTCGGGGGTAGGCGTTGGGCATTGGACTTCCTAAACATGTGTAAGTGCCTATGATACCTAGACGGGACAATTTCCTCTAGAGCTTTGACGGGTTCGAGTTTCTTTTTGTCGGCGGCGAGTCGTGCTGAGGTTGACCAGGACGTCTTGGCTGCTGTGACCTGGATTGATGTGTTATTCAAGGGAGAAACAGGCTTGCCAGCTGTTCGGGTTGAACATGGGTTGGAATCAGTAATAAACTCACATTGCGGGGGCGTTGATATATCTAAAAAGACATTAGCCCCCTCGTCACTGTTCCTTGCGTGCCCCTGAGGCTCCTCCTTGGGATCGTCGGGGTTCTGTGGCGGGACGGACGAGGCCGTATTCACTACGGCCGCAATGCTCGTATCCGGGTCTTGTGTCGTGATGTGTTCGTGGTTTTCGTTGTTCGTGGTGGGTGTAATCGTGATAAGGGGGGAACTATCGGGAGATAGAGGGTTGTCATCTGTTTCAAGGTGATTAGGATTAACTGGACTCTCGAACTCACATTGCGGGGATGCTAACGTGTCAGAATTGACACACATCCCCTCGTAATTGTGCCTAGCGTCCCTCATGGGGTCCAACGAGTGGCCAGATAAGGGTGTTTTCGGCCAATACGAAACCAATGAAGTGGTTGCAACGTGAGTCTCGGCTGGGTGTACCATACTTTTACTCCAGTCAATCAGGTGAAAGTTTTTCTTGATCCATGGCATGCCAAGTATGCCGTCGTACGAGTCTTTGAGTCTTGTAATGATGAATGGGGTCGGTAATGGGTCGGATTTGATAAAAAGGTGGGTCTTGAAGGAAGATCGGCTCTCAGAGCCGTCGAATCCAGTGATCAATTGGTCATGTCGATCAGCACCGGCTATCAAGCCAGCGTGGTAGGCAAATGATTCACTGAGCACATCGTGCGTAGCACCTGAATCAATGAGGAACGTAGCGGGAAATGTTTGGGACGGTGTGGCTCGGGGAATTTGGGATATGGATAATGTGGTGTGTAAAAAAATGCGCGGGTCGTTTGTATTGCACAAGTTCATTCTACTAGATCCCACATTAATTGATGACAAATTCTCCAGGTGGCTCAGGATGGGCACAACCTTCAATCCTGAGCTTCTCCATTTTTTGAAGTTTCAGCTCGTCCTACTCCTTCTAAACTACTGGTATGATTCACCCTCTGATTACTCAACTCTGCGACTTTAATTTCCAATCCAGCTATTTTTGATTGATAACCACCTCGACCCTTCCCTTTCCTACTAGCTCTACGATCGGGACATGCGCTGGAGATGTGACCCTGGCCATTGCAGCGGAAGCATAAACCCGCTCGCATACGTCGTGCTCGTTCCTCTTCGGACAATCTAACGTAGGCGGCTGATAAATCCATGGCATTGGGGTCTGAGATTCCTGCACTCGTGCTTGGCGTATGGAAGGTTGGGTTGGTCGCGCCGTGTAATTTACTGTCTATCTTGATAGCTAAATTAGTGATTTGTTCAATTGACGTGAAATCCTCTTGCGTCATAACCATTGCCACTCTAATCTCCTTTTTCAAACCTTGCTCGTATTGACTAATGAGCGTCGGAGTTTCCCAGCCAGTAGAAGTTGCGTGAATGTTAAATTCATGGGTATACGCGGCCACGGTGGTCTTCTGCGATAAGTTTCGCAGCGCGCGTTCCGCCTTCGATTTCTTCTCAGTATCGAAATACATAGCTTTAAAATTTGTAACGAAGCGTTCAAAGGTTACGAGGTGGGCGGTAGCGGGGTCGAATAACTCCTTTGTCAAGGGTTGCGCCCAACTGCTGGCTGCTCCCGTGAGGTAAGACAGCGAGAAAACCACCTTACTTCGGTCGTCGGGGAAGAGGTAGGGGTGTGCCAGCATATAGAGCTGGACTTGACTCGCAAAGATCTCTGCGGGTTCGCCTCTAGCGCCGTTGAATTTATCGGGCGTCGAGACTTTGGGGCCCTTCAGGACCGGTTCAGCTGGTGGTGGCTGTGGCGCAGTGGGTGGTTGAGTGGCTGCAGCAGGTGCAGATGGGCCTCGGGATTCCAACGCCGCTAAACGAGCTTCGGACTGCTGGTATCTGGCTTCAGCTTGTCCTCGCATCAGGCGTTCTTCAGCCAATGAGGTGGAAAGCTCCGCAAGCTTGCGTTGTATGTCTTCGAGAGAGGTCATGTTGGTGTCAGACATATCGATCTCGCTACCGGTAAGGCTAGAATCGGCGTCGAGAAAAGGGATCGGAGTTTCACTATCAGAGTCCTCCTCCTCTAAAGGAGCACGGTAAGATGGAGACGTGGTTGCGTTTGTTAGTCCAGGGATCACAGTCGGGATCAACAGAGTTTTTTGTAAGTAAGATAAGGTTCTGGTGGATTCGGTTTCAGCGTATGCAGATTAGTTAATAAGGTTTTCGATTTCGAATAGTTCCTTGGGTCTTTTCAACTTTGAATTTCTGAGATCTAGATAAGGTTTTCTAATGAGGTCGAGATTCGCTAGTATTCTGAATCTTGAGGTTCGGTTTTCTTTCGATTTAAGTCAATTCTACTTGTTTCTTCTTGGTGATCTATCTATAGTCCTTGAGTCTCGTCTATAGATCTGACAATATGTTATGGACAGACTTGGGGGTTTTCGGCGACGAGGGTCAAGGGAGTTCTGGTGAGGATTTGTATCTATTACCAGTCTTCCTATGTGGATTGTCGGATGAGGGAAAATCTGTACAGGCAATGTATCTACAACTATAAGATGGTTCTCGAGCTTGTGACATGTAATGTGAATATGTCACTCAAGTGAAATAGAACCAGTTCATAACAAGAATTAAATCAACACAACATGAAGTATTATCCCTATCCCTAACCATATTAATAAGTAGTTTCCCATTGTTCCATTCAGCAATAGCAAATCCTGATGTGATCTGTACACTGGCTTGAGCAATACTTAAACATAGTTCAGAACGGGCAGAAAAGCAAGAGAGCCAAATCAAACCATGTTGCTTTATTAGTGAGCAAGCAATCAATTTTTCATTACAAATGATAATATCAACCAACACAGCTTGTACAATTTCTGTGCAAAAAGATCTGTTGTTGAATTCAGCACTCCTCAAATGCCCTGTAGCAGATGGAGCATATCAACAAAACCATCAAGATGGA
Source organism: Melampsora larici-populina 98AG31 (assembly GCF_000204055.1). NCBI lineage: Eukaryota > Fungi > Basidiomycota > Pucciniomycetes > Pucciniales > Melampsoraceae > Melampsora > Melampsora laricis-populina. Next base: position 480,318 of record NW_006768783.1, read on the forward strand.
GGCCCCAACAGCATTTTTGATATGATTACATTAGATGATAGTTTCCTGGTCAGCTTCCACTCCTGTTTTACCAGATTTCTATTTGGAATTGTAGACTGAGCTCTACAAAGCTTGCACATGAGCTTACAGTAAGCTATTTTTGGCCAACTGGCGTAATGAAATGTTCTGTTCTTGAATTTGATTTGAGCTCCCCCAACTTTGGAATTCTTAGTGAACTTTGTAAGTTGATTTGCCAGAAAGTTGAAAACACATTATAATACCAGTGCGGCGCCCGCCGCCAAATTGTGCTAGTTACAATTATAAAGAGAAATTTACTTTAGTCTTATAGTCACAAAGACTCATTGGGAATAATATCAATAAGATATTGCTTATTTCTTCAGTTATCTTTTGGGAATAACACTATAGCAGTGTTGATAGTGATAAAAATTGTGCTTTTGAAGTTAAAATATGTGTGAAGATATATTTCTCTGGTGCCTTATCTGTACTCAATACAACAGAGCCTTTCCTGATTGTGTTGTTTTAGAAGAGCAGGATCAGACAACTTCTACTAGTCCTTTTATTAGTAGATTATCCTCTTCCAGCTCTGTATAACCCTTGTTGGGTTATAAGTTCTACAACGGCTAAAAAGGTTTACAAGTCTCTTCATTCAGAGGTGTTGCGAAAAGTGAAGGTGTGTTTTTTTATCTTCTACAGTTCTCATTGCCTGAATAATAATACTGTTGATCATCCCACAGGCTAATACCAGTCGTATCTGGTTGGTCCACGATGTGTGGACAACACGAGGAAATCGATACGCTTTCACAGCGTTGATTGCATGTTACATCGACGAAAACTTCAAGTATTGTAGGGTCTTGCTAACCCTTAAAATGGTCGCGTGGAATCACTATGGAGCGCTGTTGGCTCGTCCTGTTGGTAGCTATCTCATCCGGCATGACTTACACAAAAAGATAAGTGATGCACTTCCTTACTTTATCAAAGTATTTCAAAGCTAATGTTGAATTCTGATAATCACGTCTTAGGGCAAACGACGGACAGCGGCTCAAACAACAACACTATGGCAATGGAGATGGAAGTGATGTTTGCGGCTACTTCAAAATCAGTGATTTGGGATAGTAGCCGCAATCACGCTCAATGCTATTGCCACAAGTTGGCTCTGGTGGTGAGGGCCGGTCTGAAGGCCCTATCAATTGATTCAGGCCACTCCAAACCGACCACCCACGCCAATGTGGCTATTCCAATACCTACCTTCCAGCTGAACGACAAAGACATTGACGTTGCTGCTGAGTCAGATGACTCAGACGAAGAAGAACCTCTGGACAAAGCTGATCAAGGTCCAGAACTCCCTGATGACAACTTCTGCTCAGCTGTCGATGAGGTTTTAGGAAGCCACCCTGGTAATATCTTTGCAACCGCGGTTCAAAAGGTGATTTCACTTTTTATTATCACATATTAGAGTTATAGTAATTGACGTATATGTTCAATCAGGTCGATACTGTCAGCAAAAAAATTGCTGGTTCTCATTCTCGTCGTCAAGAATTCAGAGGCCTTTGCAAGGAAGCCAACTTAGATCACCGGATCCCTATAGCCGGATATGGCATTCGCTGGAATGTTATATATGACTCTCGAACACGTATGTGTGCTGCAAAAGAGGTTAGTTTTCTTTCAACTGTGATATTGTTATAGCTACTGAAATCCATTACTTTCAAATCATCACAGATAGTCAATAAAATGCTGGCCACCAATCGCAAAGGTGCCAAATATTTCAAAAGTATATTGATACATGAGGACGAATGGGAAGCAATTGAGGCACTCAATAACATATTGGAGGTATGTCAATCAATGTTATCAGTTTCCCTTTTATTTCATCTAGGCCCGACTTCATCATTGCCTAATGTTTGTTCCGAACCAATAGATTTTTGTAAATGGAACAAAACGCATGGAGGGCGACTTTGCTTTGGGTGCCATGGTCCTTGTCGAATACCATTGGATCAAAAATTTACTCAATGAAGCTCGCAAGAAAACAACCTCGAAACCTTTGAGTGACATGCTAGGTGACATGATAGATCAGGTCCATTTATACGTTGACGAAGCGCTTGAATGTGACGCACTGGTTCTGGCAACAATCATGCATCCTCAATATCGACTTGCGTTCTTTCAGAAGGCTTATCCGGATCACAAAGACCGTGCAACTACTCTAATGAATGAAGCATTTGCTTCCGCGCTGGAGACTTACCAACAACAAAATTCAGATACAAGTCAACCACAAGGTTCTGCAGATCAACCACAAGCTGTAGTTGACGATGATGACTTCAATGATTTCACAGCCAACTCAAACACCAATCCGGCGCAAACAGCACGCGAAGGTGAATTAGAATCCTATTTGATGGGTCATCGTGAATTTGACAAAAATAAGTCCGCACTAGACTGGTTGAAGGTAAGTTGAAAACTGTTTCCTCAAGGCCTGATCACTTGCACACTCTGACTGACTTTTTCACTACTCTAACAGACAAACCAGGCGGTTTTCCCAGTCCTTGCCACATTGGCAAGAGACTACTTGGCAGTTTCAGGCACAAGTTTCTCGGCAGAGCGTGTTTTCTCTAGCGCAGCTGATATCTGCACACAAGACCGCGGAGGGCTGCTTCCATCGACAATGAGTAGGTGTGTATGTTCACGCGAATGGTTGAAGGACAATATAGACCCAGGAGGCGACTGTGGAGCTGCGATAAAATACATTGCATCATACTTAGAGGACATAGATAAAAAGAAAAAGAAACAAATAACAATTGTAGACTGAAAGATGTGATTCCCTTAATCGAAGATATATCAAGATCGATACAAGTGCTCGTCAACTCAACACAAATTACCTTTAGTTTTAGTTATCTCTTTATGTGCGCTTATTTTCCTTTGACTACAAAAAAATTGCTATATAATTTCCTTATAAAACTATCAAAAAATTGTTTTTTTCATCTGTTGAATCTGATAATTGTATGTTTGTTGAAATCCACTATCCTGTATCAACTTTGTGCCTTGACAACAACCCAAAAAGATTTGAAATCTTTGTGGGAAGTCTCATTTTTGTAATTTTGGAAAAAATTATCCCCCGTGAGGTACTCTGTGGCGCGCTGCGGCCCTTTCACACGCGCTGCGGTCTCATTGAGACTTTGGCTCCCTGCGACTGCGCTGGGGAGGGATCCACTTAAAACTGGGGTCGAACCCGCTGCTGGCTCCGTGGACCCAAAATCCACCGCACTGCGGCGGGGTTTGGGTGTTGTCAGGATGTCCATGATTTTCCAAAATTGAGTGGTGGTCCATACTCCCAACAGTAAAGTTGAGATTGACTGTGCAATCTTTCAAACTTACAAGCCACATCTGACAATATCCAGATGCTGACTGCAAAAACAATGATGTCCAAGTCTACAATTCTCTTAGAACCTTGACTCTTGGTGTCCCAATGGTGTAAAGCCAGTCTTGCTGGTAGCGCTGCATCTTGATAAGTTGGTGTTTGACTTGTTCCTTGCTTAGATTAACTGTTTTTTGTCAAGATCAATATTAACCAATAGACTTGACCTGAAAAACGAGACCAGAACATCTATCCTAACGTCATAATTTTTGTTTTACAGAAAAAAAGGACATGTAAATCAGGATATCACAACCCAAAGAGAAAAGCGACTCAAACCTGTGTGGTAGCCTTTGGAAAAAATTGACAATCATATCCAGTTGCTGACAATGCCACTATACCACATCATGCTCCCCAGATTGATCGTATTTCTGGTATAGGGCCAATTATACCTTGGGGATATGTATGAATTTATATTTGATGTGGTGTGCAAGTTTGAAAGACAGCGCAGTCAATCTCAACTTTACTGCCAGGCGCACGGACCATCACTCAATTTCGAAAAATCTTTGATTTCATCCTTTATATGGAATCTACTGCAACAAATGTTACATTGATGTAGCTTAGGTGAAATGTTGTTTCGTCCAGTGATTGCTGCAATAATTACTTCACTCTTTAGATCTACTGTACACACATAACTCTCAAATATTGTAAGATCTTTGACTATAAACATACAATAAGTTCTTGGCATTTGTATCCAGCTGGATGATTACAAAAAGTCTATGTAACAATGAACTGGTAAGAGCTTTGGACTTTGATTTGATCCTGATCAGATTCTGAGTACTATCTTGAAGGTATAATTTCATAATTGGTCAAGAATGTGCAAAACACAGGTGGTTCAATTGTCCAAACTGAACTTCAGAAGGCTAGATCAATACATCGAACAGATTTCCAGATCTGAAATATTACAACACATGGATGAACCCCCTCTATGTTATGCAAAAAAACTACACAGCTGCCTCAAATTTGAAATGTCCCAATCACAATCTAGTGACTGCACTTGATTGGGACCCACTATAGCCCCTTGGTTCATATCAACCTGAACCTCAATACATCCAAGCACAAACGGAGTATATTCAAGAACAAAACATCTGTGGGGTAGATTGATTTGCAACAAAGACCCAAATTTGATTGACCACCTATAGCCTGAAGCATGGAAATGTCATACATCCAAGTCATGTGAAATCCAAACCACATCTTGGCCACCATGTTCAACCACATCTTGGCCATAATTACATGAGCTGAGTTTCATGATGCAGGCCCAGTTATCAAATAAAACCACATCCCTTCTTCTGAAAACTTGCCACAGATTGATAAACCAGGTGTGCAATCTGTAGCACGTTTCAGCAACAAATCTGAACCACAACTTGGTCATAATTACATAAGATGAGCTTGATGATGTGGGTTTGGTAATCCTGGCCCCCTCTTCTGACAAACTTTGACGGATTGATCAACCAGCTGTGCAGTGTCGACCACATTTTGGCAACTAATCTGAACCAAGACTTCGTCATAATTACATAAGCTGGGTTCATGGTGCAGGTTTGATTATCAAATCACACTGATGCCCACTTCTGGAAACTTGCCACTGAAAAGTCTAAGTCAGCTGTATACAATCTGAACCACAACTTGGCCACCGAGCTAAACCACAACTTGGCCACAAAGATTGTGGTCAGAAAAGGTATATAAGCTCTCTCTCTTATCCAAGGCTCCTCCCTTTGTTCATCATCATATTGATACCCATCAATTTAGCACTGCACCTCTGAGAAAATTCCAAAAAGAAGATCATAAGTTCACATTAGTTAGTTAATTGCTTTGTCCCAGGAGTATGAAATTACAATCAGCATCCACTTTCATCATCTTCACAGCTTTTATACTTCAAATAGCACAAGTGGGCTGCACTAGGGTGGATTGTAATCTCTGTGGTGAACCTGACTGCGCTGACAAGACCAGAGAAGTATGGGCTTGTGGATATGACTATGTATGTCGTAAGTATGGATGTGGAGAAAAAACTGGTTACTCATGTAACGGAGAAAGAATAGTGGTGAAAAGGATTTGTTCCCGGTGTCACAGGATAGAAAAGATCCCAGAAGGTTGCCCCCCCCACGCCCAACATCGGGATGATGGTTATTGTTATGACCATTCATAAGGGTCAGAGTCAGACAAAATCCTTGGCACCCTTATTGGAAGGGAATTATAAGTGGGTTTTCTTGTCTGACTGCTCACTGTTTAGCTAGCTGTGATACACCATGCTAACAAGTTATCTTTCTTTCCTGTGGTGAATCAAGTTACCCCGTTGTTATTCTAGTGATGTAATCAATTCAACCTTGACCTCATGTCAAACCTACTCCAATCAATCCAGTCAATATTCACATCAGCAACTCATCCCAATACATGGTTGTTTACTTCTTTGCCTTCCTTATACTGTTTTTCATTCTACTTGTTTTTCTTCTCAGTTCCTCTTGCCACAAAAGATGTAGCACTTGTGCATGAGAAAAAGTTCTCTCTGCCTAATCACAACCAAGACAAAGGGGGTCTTTCGAGTTTCAACAGATTCTCGTCCTGGTGTCCATTACTAAGGGTGTCCCTCTCATACTCAGTGTATGGTGTAAATGCAGATTCTTTTGATCCTTCTGAAGCACCAAATACATGTTAGCATCACCCAAAATCAGTGTCTGTGTTTTTTCCTCTTTGTTTTCACTTGCTTTGGTTTTCACTCTTTTTCATTTCACACCAAGCAAGGGCATAAATTGTCTTCCACAATGTTACTCAATACCAAGTGGGAGAAAGATATGGCTTTTCACCTTTTTGTGTTGTGTTTTCTTTTTGTTCTTCACTGCATCAGGCAATTTATCATTGAGTTCTATTCCCAAATTGCCACTATTTTGCAGGTTGACTGAAGCTTACTGTCAGTTTTCACCTCGATTCCATATAATGACAACTGCCTCAGTGGATGGTGTTTGGGTTTTCAAATGCAGGTTTGTACCGCCAGAGGAAGACTTGGCATTGGATGAATACCTTTTGTGTGCAATTAAGCATAACACAGTTTCCATTGAGTTTTCAAGAATTAGGCAGAATTCTTGGCTGATTCATCCAAAGCTAGATGATAAAGGTTCCAATCAATCAACTTCAAGCTCCAGCTGGATGATCACAGGTGTTACAGTTGGAATATGTAGATAAAATGGAAGGCCCACTTCACTTATTTTATTTTGTAGAATCCTTTGACTGAAAAGTGTTGATCCAAAACTTATTCCCAAGAATTGAGAGTGATTTCCCTTTCTTGACCAATAAACTATGTCCTTTTTGCTTGCAAGCCTAGCTGCTAAGTGATCACTTTGTGTACTACAGGTCCCTACGTCTTACATCTGTCTACATAGCTTATGATCAGCAAAGAGTGTTTATATTTCCTGAGAAATACTCTGGGTCTTTCACCGCTGGAATCAATAGAACATGCAATTAACACCACGGGAATTATTGAGTGTGAACCCCGATTGAGCAGAGTTGCAGTGACCGGGTCCGCAACTTTCTTCAATCACGGATCTCGTTTGCCATAGGTTTGCTATAGGTTTGCTAGCTTGCCTTGAGCTGCCCTATAGCAACAAACTCAAAGCAATGCTGATTGGATATAGTCTTCCCTTTGACACAAGAATTTTTGGAATGTGATTCACAATTCCCTTTGTGGTGTGAAGTTGATTTTGACTTGGATTCTTTTTTTCAGAGCTTATCAATTTCAACACCTGATTTGTTGTTTGATGAGGAACTTGGTGATCAACCCCTTCAAAGGGGTCCGTGCTTTCTTGAGCATACTGATACAAGCTTAACTAAGCCCCTTGAGTGCTGTTGTACATACATGAATATAAAGGTGCTGTAGTTGACATATGTACTCAGCTTGAGTGAACAACACAAGGGAACCTCAAGGCAAACTACATAGCAAACCCATAGCAAACCTATGGAAAATAAGATCTGTGATTGAAGAAAGTCGCAGACCCGGTCACCGCGACTTTACTCAATCGGATTTCTACACCACTGGGCAGCCTTTGAGCAAAAAACTGCTGCCAGGGTGCGGTCAAAGGTTGTGTGAGTTTCACAGAGATTCAAAGCCTCTCAATGAAATCCAAAACCTCTTGTTCATAATATCAAACATCCTTCACACTTCTTTCTATATATCAAGTCATCCTTTACTATTTGTAGATCTTGACTTATTCTCGTAATTCCTATCTGCTGGACTTTCATCTCAAGTATTAACCAGTGTAGTAGATATCAATTGAATCTTGTACAAACTTTTGTCTATCTCATATCCAGTTGATTATCAATTTGTTTGTATCTTCTTCACTCACGTCTTTTCACATATCAGCAAGAGATTTATGAACAAGATATCAAAGGGAAGCTGATTGAACTGATTGTAGGACAGTAGCAGGAAATGTATCAAGATTAAAAAGATGTTCTATCATTTTGAGTGTGTTTGCTTACTTCATGATCTCCTGAGGGAGTAATTTGTTTGAGTCTTTCAAGTTTTTACCCTGGTTAGCCAATGCTCCTGACCGATCCGATCCGGATCAATCGGGAGTTTTTTTTTGATCATATTGTATGCCGAGCGATGTCGCAATTGCGTGACGCTCACCTTGATGCTATGTGGTGGCTTATTGTGGTACGCCCACCTGGTGGAATGCAACCGCACCACCACCAGAGTGGATTGTGAATTACCAGTGAAGCGCTGTGGTGTTCACAGTGCTACCACATGGTTGGTACTGTGAACCCCATGTGGTTCATGGATTGCGGTCGCGACGTGACTCGCCTCTTGTGAATGCCACGTGAACCACTACATTCATTCCAGAATAGCTTGGCCAGTCAAACTTTTTGAAAATTATTTTTTGGTGATACAGGCAGCTTTATAAGCATAAAATATGCCTATATGAAATTGTGAGTTTGACCCACCCTGACCAACCAATGTTCCACTGTTTACCACCGCCATTCCCACATCCTCGCACCCATCAATCCAGCTCAATCGCACTCGATCATCCATTCTTTTGGAACTGGACACATACCGTGAGTTTTGAAAAGGTCCTCTTGGTTTTGAAATCTATCTCACAGTCTTTCTTTTGGTCTTGTTTTGATCGTCTCAGCTTTGATCCAAATCTCAATTCAACCCTCTCTTTTCCAATTGATTTCTTTGCTTTGACATATAGGCTTCAAGTCTGCAATCATTTCCTTGAATTTTGTCCTCTACATGTTGAATCCATCCTTAAGGCTTCAGATCCGACTTGTCAGCTTTGGATTCAACCCTTGAGCTCTGGGTGTTTCTTGATCAGGGGTTTCCTTGTACTTGTACTTATTTACTCTATCTTTGAATCACTACATCGTGATCAAATCCACTTGTCAGAGTTTGTTTGCTTCAAATTTGTCAGCTACCCTTTCCATTACAACAGGATCTTTGAACCAGTGGTGTTTTAATCACTTTCCAAATGCACAAATACCATGGGACAAGAGAATTTTGTGTGCAGTAGTGGTCTTCACAGATGAGCAGAGCTCCAACAGCCCTGAAGCCAAGTCTTGTATGGATAGTTTAAACAGTTCCCATACCAAGTCTCAAACAATACATACTCCATACTGAAGTTTGAGAGCAAGCAAGGATGCAATTATGATAAGGAGTGTTCGTTTCAAATTCTGCTGTTCAAGACTACTTACATGCAGATATCTTCAACAACTATATACAAGATATGAGCTCAGAGCAGGCTGTAAAGGGAACATCATCATGATCAGAAGGAGAGAAAAAACAGTGCATGTCGAAATGTATCTGTAGGTGTCCGTGACAGTGTTGTTTACACTTGAATCAACTTGAATATCAACACACAAAGACCTAAACTTGTCAATCCAAGCAAAGAAATCGATTGGAAGAGAGAGGGTTGAATCGAGATTCGGATCAAAGCTGAGACAATCAAAACAAGACCAAAATAAAGACTGTGAGATAGATTTCAAAACCAAGAGGACCTTTTCAAAACTCACGGTATGTGTCCAGTTCCAAAAGAATGGATGATCGAGTGCGATTGAGCTGGATTGATGGGTGCAAGGATGTGTGAACAGCGGTGGTAAACAGTGGAACATTGGTTGGTCAGGGTGGGTCAAGCTCACAATTTCATATAGGCATATTTTATGCTTATAAAACTGCCTGTATCACCAAAAGATGATTTTCAAAGAGTTTGACTGGCCAAGCTATTCTGGAATGACTGTATAGAGCCAAATGGCAATGTGGAATTCACACCGCAACTGCCCCGTGGTGTACAGTGGCCAAGGAGCGCCAAATGTGCCAAAACCTCAAAATGCAAAAATCACACTTGAAGCTCACCCTGAAAGCCCCGTCAAGCGTATCCCGACCCCAGTCCGTGGCGCCGGGGTCATCACTCCAGGAGTCCAGATGACAGCCAGCCTCAGCCAGCTTGATGTAGATTGACTTCATCATTTCTTCAGATCAATCATGTCTGCCACCAATGTTACTTTGAAAGCACTGGGTCGGTACTTAAAGAAACGTCATTATCTTGAATAAGACTGTTTCAATGAATACAACAAGAAATATCATGATGCTTGTAAAGATTTGATTGTTCCTTTGGATTAATCCAAGCTGCCACAAATGTTGCTCTTGAATCATTGTACTTAGTATCCTAGTGTAGCTCCAAAAGATATTTGTTTTGATTAACCAATCACTCAATGACTCAAATGGTCAAGAGGCTTGTGAAAATCATACTCTGATAAACAACAACTGGAGTAGATCATGAGGGGACTAATTACAAGTCTTTTACAAGGGTCACTATAACAATTCCTTCACTGTGATCTGGACAGTAAAAATTGGCAAGGACTGATATTTACAACATGATTGATCTTCAAACAGATGTGAAAGGAAAGATTTTTGAAAAACATCAACAGGATTTAAGAGGAGGTTCTGGTCCGGCGCCACGGACTTGGGTCGGGATACGTTCGGCGGGGTTTTCAGGGTGAGTTTCAAATGCGATTTTTACGGTTCGCGTCGGAACCTGCGTCACTTGCTTTACCCCGTGGTACCGACCCAGCATGCTATAAAGCTATCGATCAGTTGGCCATCACTGTCCACCGCCGTCGAAATCGTTGTGTTCAATATTCTCAATGGACGAATCCGAGGAAGTCAGCTTGAATGCAATCTTCAAGAAAAAGAAATCACTACGAACAAAGGAGAAGTCTAATCTGCGCAAGTCAACTTCAAATACCGTCGATTCAACTTTACCAGCTTCTCCAACACTTCTGAATGACATCGTGGATGATGAACGACTACTTGAGACAGAGGGAAATATCGTCATTTCACGCGCTTCCAAGAAAAAATCACTGAAGGAGACGAATTCATCGTCGTCATTAAAATTCAGGATTAGTCTCGGCACTTCACAGGTGCGCAACATTGTTTTACATGAATCTTGGAGAAACATCCAAAAATATCCCCTCTCGCCTTTTGAAGATGACAGGGTATATGAAAACTTTAACAAGTATATAGGTTGAGATCCGCATCGTCAATTTCACAGGCTGAAAGCGATCAAATCGATACAGCTGAATCTCGAACGGAATCTCCACGACGGAAATTGCTCAGACCGACTTCACATGCAATCCTTGCAAGTCTCGAAGAGTGAGTCATATCTTCACTCAGCGGTTAAGTGAGTGTATATATTGGATACTTACTTCTGACCATTGTATTGACCTTTAGTGATCAAATGAAAGATTTATCATCATTGAATACTCTGGGTCAAGCTTCACGCCCTACCTATTCCACTTCCCACCTCAATGAGCTCAAATCTCTTACACTATCGTCATCACCCCAACAACTACAGCACAAGCAGGATTATGACGAACTCACCGAGTCTAAATTCTCTACATTTATCAATTATGGAATGGAGGTTGAGAGTAATTCTGAATCTTCCCCATCATCATCTTTCGTCATTCCAACCTCTACAATGATCAATTCTGCAAAGGAGCGACGCTTGAATGCTAGAAAGGCTGGATTCACTTTTCCCTCGACTAGTAGAGCATCAGACAAACTCGGTGATGCTGAAGAATTCATCTCATTATCAGGAAATTCTGATTCAATCTCTTCAGGCACGCGCAAAAAAGGCGATTCTCGCCTAGTCAGGGAGGAAGACGAGCTAGGTGAAGGGGAGGAAGAACATGCAGAATACACTGGAGCGACGGAGAGGGTTCCTTTGGGTGAAAAGGCCGGCTTATTGGCCGAAGCAAAGAGGAAGGCAGGCATGGAGGCAATGGTATCGGATACATTAGGTGATATGGATCAGGATGATGAAGAAATGGAATGGGAAGCTGCGCAGATACGGAGGGGTGGTATAGGTGCTTCTGCGATGAAACACACCACTGAAGCTCCAAACCAGGTCTATCGGCCTGCTAGTATACCCGAGCACGCAGTAGTCGCCACCTTCAACTCGGTCGAGAGTCAGTTGCTTGAATCACTGGATCGTATTCAAATCTCACTCGATCAACAATCAGAAGCTGCGGTATATTTTGCTACCGAGGATCAAAATCTTCAACGGCAAGAGTCAGACCTCCGTCAAGAGGTCGAAAAAGAAGCCGCTCGCCAACAATTCTTTCAAGAGTTGAACACTTTTGTGGAAGATCTAAATTCTTTCTTTACGAGTAAATGGGCTGCGTTGGAGACAGCTGAAAAAAATCTACTCAGCGTCTTGACAGAAAGGACCGAAATGGTCTACAAAAGACGATACGAAGATTTGTCCGATGATCTCGTCCTCTTCAAGTCGGGCGAGGTGAGCACTTGTCGGCCAGTTGCTGGTCGCACGGCTGCAGACGAGTCAGTAGAGAATGCGGATGACGCCGATTCGCCCGAGGAAGCTGTTGATGAGCTCGGAAGGCATCGTCGTGAACTTGATACATCCTCACAGGCTCCGTCAAGACGAGCCAGAAGAGAAGACCGTACTCGGAGACGCAAGCGACGTATAGAACGGGTCATTGACAACTTGAAAGAATTCGAGGAGGAAGGATACTCCACAGACGATTCTTTGTCACCCGCGGACTCTTCTGATCTTCTAGCTGCATCAAAATCTTTGCTCGCGTCATCCAAGGCGATTTTGGCAGATACGATTAACCCGGAATTTCTATCACCAACCAATAAAGACTCTATCTCTGATCGGTTCTTGAATTGGAAGGCTAAATATCCTGAAGAGTACGGCAATGCCTTTGGGAATTTAGCGCTCGTTCAGGTCTGGGAATTCTGGGCTCGAATGGAGTTGGTTTCAGGTTTGAACGTATGGGGGTTTCAAGATTGGGTTGCACAGGAAGACAAACGTGGGATTGAAAACTGGGATTGGATGCGTGGTTTGGAATGTTACGATCATAAGGTATCTGAAGCCACCGAAGGTGACGGAGCAGAAGGGCAAGATTCGGTGATTGCGGCGATGATCACGACGGTGATTATTCCGATCTTAATTCCAATCATCAGTCAAACTTACGATCCTTTTAGCTACAAAGCGACGACCAAGAGTCTCGAACTTGTTGAACAAGTTGGTTACGTCCTTGATGTTGACAACAATCCTATATACGATCAATTCGTGATGAGCTTTCTTAAACGTTTCTATGCCAGTCTTTATGAACTTCAATATTTAGCTGGATCGATGGATGATCTGACAAATTCACTCCAAAGTCAGATTGGAATGGAAGGTATCGATGCACGAAACCGGTTCTTGAACAAGTGTTACAAACTACTGAAACAAGGTCTAAGATGGAAGAAGCATAGCAACGGACTCGTTTTCGATCAATCTGAGATTCAACAGCTGCCCGGTGTGTATGATAAGCATTTGGAGTACATTTTATCCCACGTCTTAGTCGGACAGATCATGTTGCCAATCTTAAACACTGGTTGGGAAACGGGTGGGAAAAGCATAGCAGAGAAGGTAAGCACTTGAAGGTCTTGATATCCAGTCTATCCTGAACAACACTGACGTACCTTCATCCGCTCTTCGGAATCTTTTGCTCGCTTGATGACTCCAGATCGACAAGTCTTGTCCATTTGGCCTACTTCCCGCACGAATCTCTGAGGCGTTGCATATGGGACCACACACGTGAGCTCACAAAGTTTGTGGTCATGATGAAGTACGCTTGAAAAGCTAGATGACTACGTCAGGATCTTATTTACATGTAAATGGTTGATACACATCATAGTGTTTGGTACAATGTCATTCATGTTTTGTTGATAGTAAGGTAATTATGAGCGTGACTTTCGAGCAACAATTTGTGTTTGAGTTTTTGTAGCTCATAATCTTTACGTGGTATTCAAACTCTTGCAAGCCATGATCCGAGCCAGCGATAGCGACCTTGAAGGGGTCGATTTGGCGAGTATTCAATGAGTCGCGTGATTTGCTTGCTGAGCAACTGGCAACTTGGAATACAACATTCAGCTTCCTATTAATAAGAGGTTGGTACGTTGCAGATTCAAGTTCATGGAATCTGAGTCAATGTTATGACCAGGTTGCTTGCCTCTTGAATCACGGTTCATCTTGCAATTCTCACACTTGTGTGTCGCTTTTGCACCATTTCTCAAATGCCCTGTTTGCGCCTTGTCTATTGTGCGGATGGCCATCGACCTACAGTTACTCTTTGGATCCAAAATGGAATTTCCACAAAACAATGACAACAGAACAACATGGGTCATGAACCCGAAATTTATACACAAGAAAAAACAAAGACAGCAAATTGCTGCATTGCATCAGCAGCCAACAGAAAAGGCATGAGAAAGTACAAAGCGTTGCACAGGAAACAATCAGATGTAAGAATCAATTCCACCTGAGAATCATTTCTAAACAAATGAATGGAGAAAATTGTGATCGTCTTTCAAAAAAAGCTTGATCAGAGAAGTCGTAAGCTATATTCCGAAGTCAGCGTAACAGATCCCTAAATCGAGAAAATCTTTCAGCATGTCATTTTTCTGAAAGGTCTGGTGGTGAGACTAGCGCTCACTGTGAATGGCTCAATTCCACTACCTACGGTGGCGATAAACTCATTCGGATCGAGTCCGAATTGGGTCAACTCTTTCTCTGTAGATCATAAGTTCACCACGTTTGATGTGACGTTTCTCGTAAGACATTGAAAGGTGTATAGGCGAAGAAGCAGGACTACTCACGCAGAAGAGGCTTGAAATCACCGGCGAAGTTGTGGTACGCTTTTCCACCGACTGGAACTAAAGAAATGACCGGAATGCCACCAACGACACCTTTCCAGACATCGAAAGTAAATCTCGATCCGATTGATACGGTCTTGCCTGTCTTGGCGCCTGCCGGTGCTGCACCTCCTTTAGCGACCAGCCAAATCTGAAAAGAAGAAAGCAGCCCCTCAGTATCAATGATTGCAGCAAGAGTCTGAGTCTAATTTAGAGAAAAAGGTGGTAAAGCGTACCATAATCTCATGTGAAGCACATCCTCCTCCTTGGCCCGAGCAAGTAGGTGACAGGGACGTGAAGATGTCGTAGGACTAAAACATTCCAGGTGTCAGCGTCAACATATTTTGAGAGGGTGTGTTCTCAAAGCGCACCACATCGGCAACCAAATCAGATGATGCTGCCTTAAAAGACCAATTCCAACTGGACGAGAAGGTATTTAGGAGAGATATCTTGAGCGGCTTACCCGCCCAACCAACGTTGGAGTCTGTATATATTGTAAATGAGTTTGAACCATCAGTCTGGAAAAAGTTATGACGGGTGCACTGAAAACACTAACAAGATTTGACTTGATTGTTCAAGCTGGGGTTAGTGGAAGTGAAGGCGAGCGACGTGCTCCAATTTATTTTCCCGTCTTTATACGAGTTACATTTCACACTTTGCCTGCTATCCCCAGACGCGGATTGAGCTGAGACGATGTTTTAGATCACAAGCATTAGCGGGCGCGGCGTGGGCATGAAAGAGGGTCTAGCATTACTGACCCGACCAGACATTGTTGTAGACAGTCAACCTCTCTGCAACCTGATCCTTGTCAAACGATGGCTTTCCAGCTTTCCATTCCATATCTTTTGAACATCCGTTTTCCGTCACCGGACCCATGGTCTGTCTCATCTGGGCATCCTGGTTGATTTGGTGGGCATTTTCCGGTGGTGGCAAGGGGAATGCGGACACCTTGACAGTTCCATCGAAGGTGAGAAAAGCGGCGAGGAGCAGTAAACTAGTGCGGTGAATCATTGAGCTAGCTGAGATTTGATCTTTAATATTCAGAAACTTGTTCTTAAAGCAAAATTGTGAAAGTATGATACCGTAAGATTGGGTACAAAAGAAGGATAAGACACAAGAGCGACTGAGCGTTGTAAAGAAAATTCACTTATGTGGAGGATTTTGAATGCAATAAGAAGCGAAGGAAACAAAGAAACAAAGGAATGAAGTGTTGTTCTGCAGGTGATGGCTGCAAGGATAACGACTTTGCCGTTGGATATATAGTGTGGAATGGTAGTCTTCGCCAACCCAGCAAGTTATTTCAGGGTCCGCACCTATCATCACCTGTTGTTGTCGTGAGAAAGGTAGGGTCACAGATATGCGTGTGATACTACTTGGAGACGGCTGTAAGCGATCCAAGGCAAGGAAGGGTAGTATTGAAGTTGTAGGGTCTGAACCGATGTATCGTGCAAATGCCACACCAAAGGGCTACATATCTCTCGAGTCTTATCCTTTCGGCAATGCATGCAATGAAGTCATGACGATTTTACTCGGCAAACTTAGGACACAGTAATGGATGTAGATGAGTTCACTCGGCCCATCTAGAACACAGCGTCAGATTTAGATGGGTTTACTCGGCGAATATATGTCACAATAATAAATTTAGTGAGGAGGACCCCACCTCCTCAGCCTATGCCCTGGACTCTCTACCAATCCCTGATTTCTTTCGTGGTATGACTGACACAAATTCTCGACGACCCACTCACTTGTGGCTCATCATATCACAGGAATTTGCTGGCAAATGGCTTGGGGTCCCGTCATCGAGCCAAGGCTGTACACGGATGTGAATGCCGAGCTCATAGGTTTGATGATCGCAAATGCATTCTTTTCTTCATAAGCTGTTGCGGGTTTCCCAGCTTAAATTGCCCTGGCACCGTGCAAGCCATCCGGGAAATATCACCATAAGAGGTAGAGGACAAGATCCTGCCTTTGACATGTGGAAGAGGAGTTGGTATGCATGTACAAGAATTGTTTTTGTCTCTCTTTTACATTTTTCTCACTGTGTGGTGCGATTCAATTTCTATATTGTCATGTCCGCAGACCACCCGTAGGGTATTGGTTGTTGTTATCATGGTTAAGAAATGATCAACCCTGGGTACTCAGCCTAAGATTTTCACCCACACACCGCATCTCACTGCTTCAGTTTATATACTGATTTTTAAAACCAAGTTTTTTGTTACTCTCATCTCCCATTGTTCAACATACTACCCTTTCTTGGACATTTCCAAACAATGCCATTTAAAACTCAAAGATCTTCAACTTACGCATATCATTCACCCCACCGCGGTTTGCCCTCATATTTTCTTTCACTCAGTGTACTTACCTACCAGATTTTTTTGGTCTCAATAATTCCTTTTTTGCAATTCATTCCAGGCCTCACAGATGCAGTTCTCAAGACCACCCTCCAACAGGGCCTCACATCAAGGTCCAATCATCTGATTCTCACCCACCATTCAATCTGATCAGAAAAGAGGGTCCTTCAAAATGTATTTGTAGATATATAGAGCAACATGGCTTGCGATTTCATTATCAACTAATCTTTGATGGTACATACGAGTTTGTTTGAGGTGTTTTGACAAGCGTGTTACAAATATACGCAACGCGTTTATCACGCAAATTAAAGTGATTTAGGATACGAGTCTGACAATGTCTGAACAGGTGAAATGAAGATACGAAAGTACATCTACTTGCCCATATAACTATAAACCCAAGCCTTAGATAAAAAGGAAGCTTAATCTAGGGAGATACATACAAACCTGATCCGATGAATCGCGCTACCATCTCCATATCCCCCAGAAGAAGTATCAATATACTGCCTGGTTGTCTAAATGTCTGGAAGGAGAGCGCCACATGACCCAGTGAATATGAATGTCCATTTATTTTGCAAGATTAATCCTGTAGCTCTCCACGACTTCAGCAATTCCGTAGCTATTAGCCGTAATTACTATACACACCACGCCGATAGTCACAAGCTTGGTGAAGAGTGAATTAACAAAAGAATGGCTATTTGAGCTGGAATTAAATCCATCAGATTGAACTTCGACATCCTTTCTATGCGTGGATGTTTTCTGGTGGTGATTTTGAAACCAGCTTAACCCAAGAAGTTTCTTTGGATGATCGATATTCGAGAATCCAGTATCGAAATCAGGAGAGACTGCAACTGTGATATGGGGTTTAATAAAAGGGGGTTCGGTAGGAAACTTGATGGTCATTATGGAAGTTTTGGAAGTGAAATAAGCTAAAGGAATGATTGCAAATCTGAAAATATAAACCACAGCCTATTCTTGTCAACTTCCAAGTCAACTTACCACAATTATCAAAATCAAACTCACGGAAGGACAAGGCTGATAGCTACTTGACTAGCAATTAACATCACATTAATTCCTTTCTTTCCTAAAAGTACTGCGACGATCACCGATGGAACAATTCCAACTGTACGGGTAACAAGCCTTCGAAGTAAAGCATTTGTTTCCCATCCTAAAAAGCCAGACGAAAGAGATTGACCAGTCATGGTGATGGTTAAGGAAGCTGCCTGCCCTGAAAGAAATAGCGAGAAGGCGAAAAGACCAGCAATTGCAGGTCCAAGGTTAGCCTTTAGAAGTGTATGGACAGATTCTATACTGGCTTCTTTGGTCCCTGCCATCGATTTTCTATTGGTGGTGTTAAAAAACGATGTTGAGGCTACAATTAAGATTGCAGAATTAATGACTATGTTTTGGAAGAAGGAGGTACCACCACAGTTAGCTCTTAATTTGTTTTTGGCGAGTTGAATATCCACTGACTCAGAGGTAAGGTAAACAAAGATGCTGCAATATCAAAGGTAGCATGTGATAGGTGACTACGGCAGCTTTTCAAATCTCTAAAATTTCGGCTGATTGTCTCTTGCTTTTCGTTGGTCGATACGTGATTGACACGGACGTCAAGACTGAGCGGTGGCCTGTCACATAGACCCTTTTCCGAGTCTTGGGAGTCCACTGAACCCTTTCTTTGGGTTTCAGTCCCAGACTTTTCGGCATCTGCCCTCTCCACGGTGGCCAAGTTACTGCCCAATAGAATTGCGTGGGGACCGATAGTCGCACCTGAAGGGACAATATATGAGTATTTTTCTGAAAAGATGACCAATTTGTTGACTTGCCTATAATCCCAATGGCCGTGTAGGATGCTTCTCCTTCTACAATTTTGGAACTTGGTAAGAAGCCTCGAATAGCTAAGCCCCAATTCGGATTTACCTTAAAGAGCAAGATGAGAGAAGCAACAACCACGCTTATGACGACCATGAAAATGATGATCTCGAAGAGCTGTGACGATCTTGTCAAACGCTTTCCCTTTCTGAAAAATATCAGAGCTAGGAACACATCGGGGAAACTCAAAAGGATGCATCCCCAGATTGGAATTCTTGGTATCAATCTGAACGGAAAGTAAACAAATCCCATAAGCTGGTTCCTATATGCTTGTAATGATTGGGTTGATCACCCTGAACTCGAGGCGTACAGATTATAGGCAATGGCCGAGCCTAGTAGTTGTCCAACGTCAGCAAACCTATCTCAGTGAGTAAGAGGTGAGTTCAAGTAATGATTCTACATCGTGATTTACCTAGACTCACACTACTCCAATTTCAAGTACTACCCAAAGTGGGTAGAGCCCAAGCCATTTCCATAGTTTTGTATGCTTTTTTTGAGACCGAAAGACTGAGCTACAATTTTGAGCGAGATCTGAGGGAGAAAAATGTTAAGAATATGAGCCAGTATCTTGAGAGATCATTTGCTTTGGTATTTCTTATTATATTTCAAACCAAAATGAACCTTTTCCACTTATGAATCCTAATCTACAAGCCAAGACTTGTAAAAAGACCGCCATAGAGATAGCACAGAATAGGACAAAAAGATGAGAGTTTCCAAATTTTGAGCCGGCTTGTAGGTCTGTTGCCCACTGTTTGATTAAATCATTGTAAGAAAAATGCAGAAGGATCGGATAATGAATTCCAAAAGCGACGAATTTTGTAAGACAGAAGCGCAAAGAACTCCACGTACGTTACCAGGATCGTAAAAGCTGACGCTGACATATGTAGAAAATTGTTAGGGACTTGATAGTGTTTCGTGAGCCTGAGGAAATGGATATCGCTCACGAAGATACTATGCCAGGCCCGATAAATCTTGAATGTCTTTTCAAAACTCCCGCAATCTTGTTTGCTGTAGCCCTTACCCGGATTTTCACCGATGCAATAGTCGAATGGCACTCATCGACATCTTGGAGAGCAGCTTGTTGATTCAAAGAGTCAGTGCTCATTGTTTGCGAATTTTTGTGAGGTGGCGATGGGCTGGAAAGGTGAATCAAGCTGTTTGTATCTATGTTATGTAGATCGTAAATCGAATGAAAGCTCACATAGAAAAAGATATACAAGTGTTTTGCACTTCGCGACCACCAATTGCCAGCAAAAAAACTTGTCCCTCGAAGGTAATAGAAGCGTAATAAGCTGGAGTGGCACCGATAAACTACAAAGGAGAGACTGAGAAGTGCGTAGGTTAATATTTCTTGAGTCTAAGAAGGCTGCTTCTTTTTCTTAGCCGAGGTGATGACCGAGTGATTTATGTGACATCAGTTTCCTGAAGATGTAAGACAAGGTCAGTGATGCGATGAGGGATAATTAGGAAGGGAGCATCAATCCCAGCCAGGGGATTTGCTGAGGTGTGATTATCGTCAGTTGATGGCTTTATCTTATGAGCCTCGAAGCATGCGTTAAGCGAGGAGGATACAAAGTTTCAAATCAAGGGAAGGTCCCCTTGAAAGTAATGTCGACACGGGTAAGGAAGTGAAGATATTTAATGAGAAGAGTTTGAGAGGGCACATTGATGACTACCGAAGATGTCAAGCTAGCGTGTATTTCAGAAAGGGTACCAGACAACCAAGAGTTAGTTCAAGAGTTCGATTGAATGTTGAAAAAGGCCTTTCATCGAGTTGGGTTGGAAATGCTGTTGGGTGAAGTGGAATGAATTTGACCAAACCTTTGATTCATGACCCGGTCGCCACACTACTGATCAGTCGCAGATATTGCATAATCATAACTACCAACTCTGCAACCATTGTGGAAGAAAACACAAAACGAAAGCTAGCTAGCCAACCCCGGAGCGGCTTGCCCAATGGGACCGAAGTCAAGCATCGAAAGGCCACCGACAGAACGATGCCAAAGTCAAGAGCCAGTCTTCAAACGTTGGCACTTCGAAATTTGCATGCCAGGTCAAATCGTCCTAAGGACAAGTTCAGCTCAACTTGACTCATCAGCATGCCTCGCATGTTCTCGATCGTTCACCGTCAATTTCCTCATACGCGTGAAGATCTTCAATCATTTTAAACTGCCCTTTAGCCGCTAGCGACAGTGCCGGGAGAATTTCGAGGGCAACTCTTCAACTTGGCAAACCCAGGTAGGAAGGTGAGCTTTCAAGAAGGTATTTGTCCAAACTTAACTACATAAGTCCACTCGCTTGAGCTGAATTGGCCAGCTGAAACGAGGGACTTAAACATCTCATTGCTACTTGCAATTTCGTGCATATATGTGTGTAAGTAAACTTCCATCTGTCACACGACAGAACGAACTTTACACTGCAACCGTTTTACACTCCATATTCCCGCGGTGTGACTGGTCAGCGCACCATCGAAAATTCCATCAATCGAATCCGAATTCCGAATAAGAGGATGACATCCAACTTAATCATGATAGATCAATCAAAACAATCAGATCGAGATTTAAATTTTATGTCAGAAGCCATCAAAATGGTCAGTAGATTTTATACAACATATCTTCAATAAATTCAAAGAAACCAAACTAAAAAGAAGAAAAAATATATATCATCAAATCATTTGAAGTGATCAATTTAGGCAGAAGAAGCTTTTTCAGCTAATGAAATTCCAGTAGGATGTGTTTTTATCAACGAATTAGATGGAAAACTAATTTCAAAAGGAAGAAATCGGACCAATGAAACCCGAAATGTTGAGTCCAAAACTCTTGATGATTTTTTCTTCATTTTCATCAACAAAACATCACCCGAGATCTCATCTGACCAAACTATTCTTCTTTAATTTTGATTTTAGGCTTCTCTTCATGCCGAATTCGATGCATTGAGTTCTTTACTACCTAATCCAAAAAACCCAAACCTAAAAACCGATTTCAAGAACCTCACACTTTATGTAACAGTAGAACCTTGTCTGATGTGTTCATCAGCCTTAAGACAAATAGGCATCAAAAAGGTCTTTTTCGGTTGTTCTAATGATCGATTTGGTGGGTGTGGTGGTGTGATTTCGATTCATAATGAGTTAAGTCAAGCAAACAAAAACGCACCCCCTCTCTCTCTTCAACTCGTCTTTCTCTTAAACAAGATTGTTTTAACCCTTTTTTTTGATTTAGTCCTAGATTATTATTTAGTGAACCTTTTGTTGCGTATGGTGGGTATAGAAGAGAAGAAGCGATCATTTTATTACGTAAATTCTATATTACTGAGAATTCGAATGGTAAATTCATGTTTTTTTCTTCAATGCGAATTCCCCATCCCATTTGCTTATGATTCCAATTTTCCTCATTCTTAACTTTTAATTTAATCATTTGGTTTCCTTTTTTGGGGGTGTTCAATAGCTCCTGTACCTAAGAAGAAAACCAATCGGGTCTTGAAATTCGAAATGCCACCACTTTAAATCATTGATCTATGAACCCATTTTCAAAGTCGAGCAAAACAACCCTTGATGAAAAAGAAGCATATATATATATCACATGAAAGTTAACGACCGAAAACCCGATGAAATAATTCCAAACCGCATGCTTACCACACAATTTGGCAAAACAAGTCGAATTCATAATCCAATGCCACTTTTACATTGCGGTGAGAAATGTTCTAATCTGCGTGTATGCGTAAAAAGACACAACACTTTACCTTTTGGCAACATCCAGTAAACAGCTACAAAGTGAGCTGTGATCGCAGTTCAGCGCCATCGATCTCGATAACACCTTTTGCCATCTGTCAAACGAGGTCATCGACTTCATCAAGTTCAATGATGGTCAAACCAGTCTACTGGTTTGGTTCCTACTCGATCTTTCTCCCCTCAATGCCACACCATCTTTCACTATTTGACCTTCACCCTTCAAACCGAGGAGACTCATGCAAATTCAATTTTTCAATGCAATTCAGTTCTAATTATTATCAATTACATCAAAAACATAACATCTTTAAAACTGACAAATCCTAATCAGATGAACAATATAAGTGAGAGACAAAAATATGTAATTTGTTGAGATTGATATGTACTCAACCTGGTAGTATAAAACTTGCATCACAAATGGTCAACAGCTTCAACCACCCATCATTTTATGACAAAACCCTCCAAAAACCACTTTATAAGAAATCTTAATAATCTTTTTGATTCATTTCTGATTAGAATCTTATGAATGATTGCATAAAACTTGGAATAAGTCACTTTGAAGATTGATACAGTCAAACCCGCGCTAATGCATAAATTGGGGAGACAATTTTTGCTATGCATTATTGCGGGTTATGCAAATAGGCATAAACCCCCATAATGCATATTTGTATGCATATTGGCCTAAATGCATTGAAATATGCATTATGACGGGTTTTTGTTGAAATTGTATAAGTTTATGCAATAGTACGTTTGTATTTTGCGCGGGTACAAGGACAAGATATTTTTTTGACACCGAAAAAAACACCACTAGGGGTCGGTTTGACCCCATAGAGGGCTCATTGCTGCCTGATGTTGCCAAAATCCTACTTGCAAAGGATTTGATCAGAGTTCAATGGAAAAAAAACACATCCTGGGGCGCTTTGTAGGCATGCATTATGACTTTGGGGACTTGAAAAGAAGTATGCATTATGGTTTTTGACATAATTATGCAATTAATGACAAAATTGGCCCGCACCAGCTGGGTGGAAACCAAAACTTATGCATTTTGGCTGGTTATGCATGTGCGCGGGTATGCATGTGCGCGGGTTTGACTGTAATCTATTCTTATGATAACACAAACTTTTTAATTGATATGTATCAAGTGAGCTGAAAAGCATTTTTAAGTTTACATTTTTTTTCCAAAGTGATCTAATCTTTGATGACTAAAGCTCATTTTAAAGATCTCCTGATTCTGAATTATGTAAGCCAAAACCCATGATACACATAGGAGTCCGGAGTTGGACCCATACCTGGTCTGTTGGGCTGAGCTGCTCTTAGCCCCGCTGCGCTGGTTGCTGCCTGTATTTGGCGGTGGCGCAGGGGGAAAAAGACCAGGAATTGGTACAACCATGACACCAATTCCTGGAATAGCTGTACTTGCAATGGCGGCAATGCCAAGCATACAGTTGTTATCACCAAAGCCCTCTGACTGGCTCCCTACAAGAAGAATTGGGGCAGTTGACCCAGTACTTTGGTATTTTTTATGCCATGATATCTCTTGAAAAGCCCATTTTTGGACTGTTCAGGTGTAGAGGAACCAAGAAATGGTACTCATGAACCTGTACAGCCACTTTTGCAAAAAGAAATTGATCTAAGACCCCGACCAGTCGGACCAGGGGCTGATTTGAGCCTGATGCAAGCCTAATACAGGCAGATTTCATGGCTTTACATAACTAGCTATGTACTTAACATCATAGTTGAGTCAGATTCATAGCATAAAACCCCACAAAAATACAAAAGTTTGGTCAAAATTGGTGAAAACCCCCAAATTTTTGATTGTTTTGGTGAAAGTAGGTGTTATTGGAACCCCCTGACCAGTCAGACCGGGGCCGGCCCCAGCCAAACCAGTCAGAGAGCTTTGGTGATAACAACTGTACCAGACTGTGATAACCCCATCATTGTTGAGAACTCCAGCCTTGGGTTCCTGTTACAGCCAAGATTAGCACATGATGAGATGATGTATGTATTGAGATCATTGCATACCTCAACATAATCATAGACAGTAGATCTGAGATCACCGCTTGATGACTTGACCAGGACTGTCATCAGCCATCATCATATCATCGTCATGTGTGTATGAGGATGAGTTCTTGTTTGATAGGCTTCCTGGTTGCCTGGATGTTACAGAAGAAACCAGTCCAGCTATGCTGGATGCAGCGGACCTACCAGTACGGGGATATTGATAAGCAACAGATGGGGTTTAACAAGTTAACACAATGAAAGGGGTTCTGGTCATTGCGATACAAAGAAAGATATGTTGAACTAGTCTTGATTAAGTGTAAAAAATGATGATTTAAATATGTAGTTGATCAAAGATTGATAGTCTTTAAAATGATAAGATCAATAACCAATAGAAATTTATTTTGTTAAGAATAGAACGCTTGAGGAAGGGGAGGTCAAGAGCAATAGAAGAGCTCATTATATGGAACCGTATACAGTCACCGCTTGCTATAAGCATCATTATAAATGCATCAAAACTGATGCTTACAAAGCACAATGCAGCATTTGAAAATAAGCATAATAGCATATTTGGGAAGGAATTGAATATGATGCTTATTTTGGGGCAGAAAAACCGCATTCAAGACAATGTATTTTTACAAATATAGTTTTTGGACATTTTTGACTATTGTTGTAAGCATATCTGGCTTGAATATGCATGTGTATGCTTATAACACACACCAGATGTGCCCTTGGTAAGCATATTTGCAGAAAAAAGTGCTTTTAGCCTATATGCTAAAGTGTCCAAATTAAGCCCCCCTCATTTTTGTTACACCAAAACTTGATTCCTATAGCAAAATATGCTTACCCAATCGGTGACTGTATCTGAGGACGTGCCATTGGTCTACATCTTCAGACAAATATCTGGTCCCATGGCTGTTAAAAAATTGATTGCATTGTGGAGATCCAGTCCAAATGAGCCTCAGGACTGTCAACAGTTGCCCAAATAAGAATTCACAGTGGCAATTTTATTTGTATCAATTGATATATCTAAATCCTTTATCTAAATGTGTGTAGATAGGTGTAGATATGACATAAAAGTGGAGATGTTTCAGAAGGGCATTAGATTTCTTAGCGGCTTGAGCCTGGCCTGATAACTTTCCCCATCCCGGATGAGTAGGACTCATCCAATCATTGCCAAGCAGTAGTCCAGATCTAGAGTCCACCACACCAATTGTGGTTTGATAATGAGTATGTCGACTCAGGAATTTCTCACAGCTTGAGTAAATGGTGACCATTTACTCACACTGTATTATTGGTACTGAGTACAGTACCCTTGGGAGGCACTTCAGTATTGGTACTCACAAGATGAAATACAGTACCTAACAACTCATTCACACATCCCTGCTCTTGATCACTTCAAAGGCAGATCTATACCAGGGGCTTTAATTAATATTTATCATTGTTTGAGGGCTCTTTCTGTTGTTTCAGCTTTACACTTTGATCAACCAGAGCAAATTGCTCTAAACTTGGCAAATCTAACATCTTTGGATTAAGCGGCGTAGCTAGTCCTTAGGTTGATTGGACGTCAGACTCTTGGGTATGTATTTACCTTTTGACCTGTACTTTCCCTATTGCATTGGCCAACACAGACCTGCGAAAATCTTGATCTGATCATTTCAAATACTAAGTGCACATATACAATAGGACAAGATAACCATATTCTTTTGTTAACAATCCAAAAGTTGAATATCAGTGTCCTAACTTGTAAAACCTCCCACACATTTTGCCACTCTTTCTGGTTATCTCCTTTTAAAGATCTTCATTCATCAGCTGACGTCCGGTCTCAGGTTTTCTCAGGAATGTTAAAAACTTTACATACCTTCAAGAGAAACAAAAAATGACAGGTCCTGGGGACCGGGTGGATAATTCAAAGGAGTCTATAATTTGACAATTTGACTCCTTGCTAAGAAAGCTCTTGGTCAAAAACAGCAATGCTAATCTAAGACCTTTAGGGTGTGTTCACTTAAGGAATTTCTGACCAGAAATCACATTCTGTAAATTTTTTAATGCAAAAATGAAACATACACCACCAAATAGACACTTTAAATTTTGCAGAATGTGATTTCTTGGTGAGAAATCACAGTGAACGTGCCCTAAGTATGTTTCATTTTTGCATTAAAAATTTTACAGAATGTGATTTCTGGTCAGAAATTCCTTAAGTGAATGTGCCCTTAGTTTATTTCAAAGAAATATAGAAATGTGGAAAGCTACGGAGAGCGCTCCGGACTGTACACCAATCTCAATACGCTAGACTAAGCTCAACTCAGCAAATAGCACGTATTCTAACAAAGCAATGAAGTAAAGGATAACATAAAAAAGAAGATACCACAGATAGAATGGAAAATAAACATAGACAAAGATAACTACAAAGAGAAAGGGCGGGAAAATGATAAAAATCACCAAAGAAGAGCTTGATTACTTAGATCAAAACCTTTGAGAGTGAAAGGGCAGATAATAACTAATAAAAGAATTTGGTAGAAATAAGAAGTGGTATACGGGAGATCGGCTCAATGGCCAACACTGAATGAAATTAAGGAAGGAATGCGCCCAATGCACCTTGTCGGATGTTATTCCTTGATACCTGGTTTTTCATAGACAGGGTTTGGGTTGGCTCACACGTTAAGATCAAGTGACCTCAATCACCTGATAACTCACCTTTTGACCATCAACTCGATACCAAAACAAAACTATCAACTCTTTTTTCAATCCAAACTTCCAATCAAAAGAGAAACAGACATCTATCTCTTGTATAGTAGAATATGAAATCAAAACAAACTTGTGCACACACTGACTCAGTCTCTATCACATATTCTTCAATTGATTTGTTGTGTTTTCAGTGATACAATGATTTTGCCAAAGCAGGATTTATAGAAATAGTATTTTTTCTTATTCTTATTCACAAGAAGGACTAATTCTTACTGAACAAAATTTTATAACAACTGGGATGTGTTTATATTAATCATATCAAAACACAACACACAGCTTCTTTGCCCATTTTAAATGATCTGCCAAGAGAAAGAGAAAATTGAAACAAATAATGAAAAGCTCATTGTTTGGGTTATGCGTAATATTGATGATGAGGAAGATTCTGTGGTTGATCTTTCATGAAAATGTGATTTTGACCGTTTGAATGTTCTTCAACATTCCATATATTCCCATCCAGATTTGAAATCCTGATCTTCGAACTCCTCAAACAGCTTCAAACCCCCTTCAACTCGTTCAGTATATCACTGACATCCCAGCAAAGCTTCGTACATGTTGATCGTAGGCAATCAACACTCTTTGTACTTGCGGGAAAAACCCAGCTTACTTTATTCACTTCCCTAGTGTCTTATTGATCTGTGCCATCACTACAGCGTCGCCAAGTGTCCTCAAGATTCGAAGATGTAAAATTGAGAGTTGATGATCTCTGCTGGAGGGTAGAACATGCGTAACGTTCAGAATTGACTTTTTCATTCACAAAGCACAAAAAAATAATCTTGCAGCGCCTGGTTATCTCGAGTTTGATTCATGTGTGGTGATTAGAATGCTTACCTCGAAGTTCGAACTCTGAGATGCTTTTAAGTGTCCCTTCACCTGGTCAGTGTTTGTGGTGTCCATGGTGAGTCCTGATGAGGTTTACTCAAAAATCGAGTACCTGTAGAGGGTTTGCTTTCGGGGTTTGGGGGTTTGGGGTTTGTCTGGTTTGTCCTCCTTCCTTGTCCATCGTATTTTGATCGAATCTCTCTCGTTCACCTGGTCTGTCAAACCTCATCTACGTCTCTAAATCACCAACATCGAAAGTGAAAATAAGTGTGATGGACACCCAATCTTTGTCAAAACATCCTAAACCTGGGATTACGACTGAGGCTTGCAGTATTGAATTAATATGCGGAATTCATGATGTTTCAAAGCGTATCACCCAGTTAAAGAAGACCGGCGACAACTTTAACGCATGGGAACGAGATTCAAAGGTTATGATAGGCAGTATCACTGGGTCATACAACTACTTTGTACGCGAGTTAGACAAGCACGATCCGAAGTTCAATCGAGCCGTCTTCAATCTTATATACTGGTCAATCGACGAGGAACTCCGGCAGGAGCTGATCATTGATGGGTCTGCAGGCGACGCCTTTCAATTCTTGGCAGGGCGGTTCCGATCAGATCCTTTGAATCAATGTATCATGAGTCGCGCGACTTTTCCAGAAGAAATCTTAGATAATATCGTGAACTTCGTTTACCACCAATCTTTTCAAGAGCATGACTCTATCAAGCAAAGGAAACGGGAGCGTATGGTTCAGGTCCCCATCGCCCGCGTCGAAGATTACACATATATCTACCGGGATCATCGTGGCTCACCAATTCTCAGTACCTTTCAAACCCTTGCCGTGGTCAATCGCAGATTTCATAGGTTGTGTCTCCCTAAGATGTGGCAGGTATGGTTTTGCATGACTTCCAGTTTGTGCCCTTCCTGCTCCCGTATCAATCTGGACACACGATATACTCCTGAAACGTGGTAACCTAGTGAGATATTTGGAGTTTGAATTGGACGATGTGACTGTCTATGCCGATGACGAGGCTTCGGAAATTTCAAAGAGTGTTGATGATAACACATCACTAGGCAGCAGATGTGACCTTGAAGACGAGTCGAGATATGGGATTGGACTACAGTCAAACCCGCGCTAATGCATAAATTGGGGAGACAATTTTTGCTATGCATTATTGCGGGTTATGCAAATAGGCATAAACCCCCATAATGCATATTTGTATGCATATTGGCCTAAATGCATTGAAATATGCATTATGACGGGTTTTTGTTGAAATTGTATAAGTTTATGCAATAGTACGTTTGTATTTTGCGCGGGTACAAGGACAAGATATTTTTTTGACACCGAAAAAAACACCACTAGGGGTCGGTTTGACCCCATAGAGGGCTCATTGCTGCCTGATGTTGCCAAAATCCTACTTGCAAAGGATTTGATCAGAGTTCAATGGAAAAAAAACACATCCTGGGGCGCTTTGTAGGCATGCATTATGACTTTGGGGACTTGAAAAGAAGTATGCATTATGGTTTTTGACATAATTATGCAATTAATGACAAAATTGGCCCGCACCAGCTGGGTGGAAACCAAAACTTATGCATTTTGGCTGGTTATGCATGTGCGCGGGTATGCATGTGCGCGGGTTTGACTGTAGTAAACATTAGAAACATATTCAAAGCCTGTCCTTATCTAGAGTCAGTAACAATTCATATTCCAGAAGATTCATACTACGCAGAATCATCTTCTCCTATCGCATCCCGCTTGAAAGACCTATTTGGCCTCATCCCTCAGCTTCGACGTTTAGTAATAAAGACCCCTGACGGCGGCGGAGGCTTCACTGGCGAATTCGTGATTGACTCTCTCACAAACCTACCGTCTTTAGTAACATTGGAACTCTTTTCCTTTGCATTTGAGGAAAAATCATCGCCAGAAAAATCCTTTGGGTGGAACCTAGCTCAGCATCGCAACCTCCGCGAATTGCGTCTGCGAGAGGTCGACTGCAATGATCAAACTTGGACCTTGAAGTCTTGGCCTCAACGACTTACGACCCTTGAGCTTTACTGTTGTGGATTGACATCGGGCATGGTGCAGAAAATGCTCAGTGGTTGTGCTCCCTTTCTTGCTAGGCTGGAGATCTCGCTTGATCGTACCCCACATGGTTCAGGTGTCTGGGATCAGACTGATCTCCCGGCTCTTCAACACCTCCTATGTCATCGAACAAGCTTGGAGTTTCTTGTATGCTTCCAGAGCTGTAAAAATATAGAGGCAATTAGTTATCACGGACCTATCAACGATTATCAATGGTACTTGGTAAAGCATCTTTTATCAACATGCACGTGGCCCAAAATTTTGCTTTTGGATCTTCGTGTATGGTATTCTGCCGAGAGGATCAATGATAATAACTGGAGAACACTAACTGAGAAGGATGTGGATGATATTTGGCAATCTTTCAAAATCAAACTCTTGATCAAATGAAAGCCAACTCAATTTGGCTAGAACCCCAATCTTCTCTCAAAGAATGTGATATGTATACTGTAATTCTATCAAATGTCTCGTTTTTTTGCATTCCTACCTATCGTTTAACAATAGCCGGTCTCAAAGTTAACCCGGTTGCCAAAAAACCCGGTACACCCAGTTTTTTTTTAACTGGGTGACCTGGGTAGGTGAAAAACCCACCAACCGGGGAAAACTTTTCATACACTTTCCATACACTTTCAAGCCACTAAACCCGCCACGATGCCGCGCAAAAAGGCAACCAAGCACCCAAACCCCACATCAGCTTCTCCACAAATACCTAGTACAACTCCAATCACCCCAAATCCCACGCATATTGGAACTCTATCTGGTATATCCCCGCTCTCGGGAGGTATTCCAGTGATTTCGGCAGGTCAAGCTTCTCCCTCGGCTCATATTTCTCAGGCCGACTTGATCCGTCTGCAGCTTTTAGCAAGCGGTGGATCACCAGCACTTCAGTCTCAGGGTTTCTTCACCTTCCCAATGCAAACCCCATCAGCTCATTTGAATACCAGTCTGCTCGTATCTCCGGAATCTCAGACTCACAAAGCGAATGCTGCGATGACCTCAACAAACACTGCCGCCACCGAACAAGTTGTCACGGAACCAGTCCCTGCGAAAAAAGCCCGAGGAAGGCCGAGGAAATCTGATATTGAGGTTACTGAAGACTCGAAGACTGCTCAAGTCTCTTGGTTTGTGAAGCGAGATGATGGCTTGTCTGACTTGGACAAGGTTGCCATCTGGTGTGCCGAAGATGATAACTTTCAACGATGGAAATCGCAAAATCCGAGCAAGATCGCAGTAGCTGCAATCTGCGCTGCTCATTTGAAAGATAAACATCAATCAGACCGATCACCAAGAGAGGTTGACAAAAAGGTTGAGTTTTAAACTTACCTCTTCCTGTTTTCCGACTGCTGTTGATGATGTGTGGTTTTCTAGATCAAGTACCTCGAAGATCAGTTCAAAGAAGGCTTCAAAGAAATCAATTCGACTGGACAGGGCGTACTTGACAATGATGATTATAAGGAGGAGCTTGAACGATTGGAATTGATATTGCACTCTGTCAATAGTGACGGTGAAGAGGTAGTGACAGGAAAGTTAGCTCGTGGTAAGAAGCATAAACCACCAGCAAAAGCTTCTGCACTTGGTGTGTTCTTTTCAGTATGTTTAAGTACGCCAAATACTGATCATAATGGCTATCTGTAGAGAAAGCAATCGCTGTTTGCCCTTGGTATTGCCTCTTGGAGGCTGTGATGCTTGAACGATCTAACATCATCCCGGAGGCAACTCGGGATACTTTAGGAAACGTCTCTTTGGATTCAGCTCATTCCGACTCAAAAACCCATTCGAAGCGTTCCGTTCGTGATTTGGAGTTGGAAGATGAGGCATTGATTGATGATGGGGTTTCTAGAGATGCAGATGTATTATTTCCATCTGATGTTGAGGAAGATAAGATGATGATTAAAAAGGAGGAAGGTGGGAAGAGTCGTGAGGTGACCAAAAGAAAAAACAAAAGTCAGTAATCCTTCTCTAACACTTTTGAACACAAGATTTTGACGTACAGGAATTCCAGGGGAAAGGCGTGAATCCAGGAACGGAACAGCCTCTCGGGACAGCCTCGGTCTACAAAACCTCATGACTGATTTTCTACCTAGTAAAGCCGAACGTTCACTTGCTGCTCACGAAGAACGCAAAAAATCTCGAGAACAAATGAATCTCAATTCCCAAATTGCCAAAGCAATCACTGCGATGTCGACCAATCGCCAAAATGATGTTCAACTCAAACGCGAGCAACTACGTGGTGAGGCCGTCACGAGGTTCATGGGAATGGGGGACACTTTCGATGAGGCTTTTAGAAAGGCTGCAATTATGTACCCAAACTCTCAAGATACCCACACTCCTCACGCTAGCGGTAGTAATGTTAGGTTGGAAGATTCCGAATCGTTCGGCACCTCCAAAGAGTCCGAAGATTCTAAAAGCTCTGTGAGCTTTGATCCTTCCGAAGGATTGGATATGTACGTTGAGTCCCCTTAAGTATGATGGTACAAATTAAATTTCTTCAACCTGCGCTCCCTTTTTTCACCTCGTGATATTTGGATCAAAAATAAAACCACTGTTCTGCAAAATCATTGCGCTGTTCTATTTCTGTTTTGAATCTGTTTTGACTCGTTGTTATTTTCAAACTTACCAAAATACCAAAAAAAAAGTCTTTGATTTCCTAGCTACAAGTTAAATTTGGTTACTTGTTTTTAAAATCTTATGTCTTGTTGTTATTCCCAAACCCACCAAGTTACCACAAAAAAATTCCTTATGATGTTTGCAGATAGTGACAAGTTAAAGAGTTGTTTGCAATTTCACTCCTCCACGCTTGAGTTTGTGTCTGCCACCGAAACTTACTTGAAATGAAGAATCTCTCGATTTCCTTTCTCATGCTCACAAATAAAACATAAACCTGATCCAAAAAACAAAATCATTTGATTACCAACTCGATTAAAGGACTAAGTGTTGGGCCATTTGAGGCATTACAAAAAAAAACTCCTTCGACAAAAAAAAACCTCAGGGAGGATCTATAGCAAAGTTACAGTACATAGAGCCTCGATCAAGTCATGGTAGAGAGAAAACTTTGAAACAAAGATTCCCGTCTTTGATCACATAGGCGTGAGTTGCCCATAGCCGCATACACCTCTTCATCATGACTCGGGAAAGCTTCTCGGTGAGACTCCCATTCTTCTGAAGGTCCTAAGTCCCACGTCCCATCTACTTCTTGCACAAAATTGTGAATAACACAGCACGCTGAAAGCCATGCGTTGAGGTAATTAGCACTTCTTCGATCCTTAATCACCAGTCGTGACTCTTTACAAGACTGTGTACGGCCTTTCCAAAGGCCATTGGTATGTTCGGAGACGATTCGTGCTAGACTCAAAGCGAAGTTGAAATGTCGATGGGCGCGGTCGAGTTCTTGGTTCCTGGGCTTCTTGAAAGCAGGAACTATGAATTTTGAGGAGCTGTAACCAGAGTCTGCTAAGATATACTCTCCTGGACTAAAAAAAGATTCAATATTTTTGAAAAACTGAAAGAAAACTTAAACACGTCAGTAACTCTTCCGTGCGAAAAGACAAAGGAGGACTTACCTCAGTTGATTTAAGGACCCTTTGATCGTGTGCACTTCCACACCATCCGTGGTGAGCATAGATGATACGTCTTCTATGATCACATATGATCAAAGAATTCACTGCATAGAAGGACTTTCGACAATAATAGTCCTCGCAATTCTTCTGTGGTGCATATGCTAGAGGAATAAGGGTTCCATCGATGAAACCCACACAATCTTTGAAAAATGAAGTGGAACCAATGGCTGATTTGATCTCGTTTCGTTCTTCAGGAGTAGGCCACTTGACATATTTGGATTCGATTCTGTTGAGCGCCTGAATACAACGGTACGTGTAATTATCCACGCTCCCTTCTAAAACAATTGTCAGTACATGTTTTAAGTCAACGTGATATACACTCACGAAGTGCTTCCTTACCTGCCATTGAGAACAGTTTTGCTATTACTCGACACTGTCCACCATTTCCAGAGAGCCCAAAGTTTGCCATGGCGACCAAGAGCTGCCATCTAACGGGAGCTTGAGAGACGTTTGAATTGTTGTGAAATATCGGATCATCTGCTATCTGGTCTACAAGGGTGTTGAAAGCGGGCTTTGACATCCGGGCCTTTTACATACCAAAGAACAAATCAGTCATTTGGAAATGAGATGAAAACAAGAAGATATAACATACTGCAACACCCCATGTTCGATCATTCTCACTCCACCATTCGTCGAAACAGGCGTACTTTCTCTCACGTCGCATCAAACGAGGGATTCTATGGACAAGATATCGTTTCTTCTGCGCATGTTCTATTCCAAAAGCCAAGATAGCCAGGGTCGATTCGTCCTCCATGTATCGGCGCTTTTGAGCACGACTGAATGTCATAGCATCAAATGTGCTAGTCATGATCAACTGAGAGGCCATTAAGAGCAGACTGTCTTGCAAGTTTTGATCTCCTGTAGCGTCGTTGGAATCAAGCTGATCGAGGATAATCACTGCGGCCAACATGTTAGTGAAGTTGCTGGGGTTCGTGGTTGTGTTGTAATAGTTGGTGGCCAGAGACGCTACCTGAAGTGCGAAGAAACAGTTCAGGTAGGCCAAGGCGTCGCGGCGGACAGTGGAGGTCGGCATCGTGGAAAAGGAGAAAGGATGGGTTGGGTGGGTTTGAAGATAGGTGTTTGGGTCTGAAAGCTGAACTCCAAACCCGGTACACCAGGGTACACCCAGTTACCGCCAAAAAAAAACTGGGTGTACCGGGTTTTTTGGCAACCGGGTTAACTTTGAGACCGGCTAATATGTAGCAACTTATGTAATGATTGTTCAAACACCTTATATGCTCATTGAAAATCATAGATTCTACCAAAGATTCTCCATAACTTCATGGATTATCATAAATCTTTGCACAAGAGCCTCTTATATTCAACAGATCTAATCTTCTTGGAGTTATAAGTATAAAGTCTCAAAGTCTGTAAAGCTATGTATGAGCTCTGAAGAGTGATCCAACAAATGTATATGCATATTGGTTCTGCATATTGTTTTCTTCCACCCACTAAACTTATCAAATTTGAAAACCCACTTTTTTTGTTTTTGTTTGCTTATCATGACTTTTTCATAATACCTCAGAGATACAACTTGATTTGAAGTTTGTACAATTATATCAATCAAATGATTTTGTGTTAATTGAATCCTTTTCCAGTCTGATGGGATTCAAATCTTGATGTAATGTTATGAATTATTAATAAGAGAAACTGCTCTTTTTCAAATCATAAACATCAAAAAAATTCTTTTTAAAGATATAGTATAAATTCATTAAACATATAAATTCATCCAAACATAAAAAAAAAACACAATTATAATCAAACATAAAAAAATTCATTATTAAACACACCAGAAAAAAAGTTCATGATTAAAACACACAAAAAGTTCATTATTAAAGATCAATCAAATCATTTTTTTTCAACATATATATATATATAAAAACACCCATAATAAACATCAAAAATGAAAAAAAAATGAAAAAAAAACATTACACATTTCTTCTTGGATTTTAGTAGGAAAAAAAAACGAAACAAAAACAAAAACATATATGAAAAATGAAAAATGAAACTTGCCTTTATATATACAAATTGAATCAAAAAAACACAAAAAAACCCCTCAGAAATCAAACCATCAACTTTTTCCCATTCATTCATGTTTTTTTCTTCAATTCAATTCAATTCAACTTTTTTCTTTTACAAACACATTTTCTTTCACATTCTCTAATTCTCTTCTTCTTCTTCATCAGATCCAATTCTAGTAGGAGTAGGCACCTGTAAAGAAATCCTAGGCCGTTTCTCCTCCTCATCCCCATGCCTTTTTTCCCGCAACAAACTATCTTCATTTAACCCGACCATGACTCTACGATTCAAAGAATCTCTTTGGGTTTCAAGTCCATCAACTTTCATTTCTTCCTTCACTACCATTCCTCTTTTCGAAACACCACTACCATTCCTTTCATCTTCATCTAATTCATCATCATCTTCATCATCTTCATCATCTTCATTCGAAACCCGAACCAAACCAGCCTTCTTATTGCCTTCTCTTCTCTTCTCCAACCCTTCCAAACCCAATCTAAGTTTACTAAACCTACCCAAACTCCCACTCCCACCTCCTACAGCAGAAGAAGATCCCACCATGACTCCTCTAGAAAAACCTGATAACCAAGCCATCGATCCCCATTCCAACAACTTCTTTTCTAACCAAGCCAATGAAACAGGTTTCGTTAAGAAATCATTACATCCAGCTGCTAAGGCTACTTCTCGATCTACATCTAATGAAGATGCAGTTAAAGCCACAATGATCACTGAGATCGGATGACTTGAATTACTATGACTACTAGGATGACTGCCATTACTTGGGTTTCCTAGGATCGGTGGGGTTTGGATTTGCATGATTCGTTCGGCTTCTCGAATTTCTTTTGTTGCTTCGATTCCATCTTTGACCGGTAATT
This sequence comes from Melampsora larici-populina 98AG31, assembly GCF_000204055.1. Classification (NCBI taxonomy): domain Eukaryota; kingdom Fungi; phylum Basidiomycota; class Pucciniomycetes; order Pucciniales; family Melampsoraceae; genus Melampsora; species Melampsora laricis-populina. The sequence goes on from NW_006768783.1 coordinate 516,998, forward strand.
GTAAATCCATCTAATCAAAAAAGAAAAACCCACACATTTGGTTTTCATTAATTTCAAATCGAGATTTTCATCTTTCATGTTTTTTTTTTTTATAGAATCTCACTTACTAAAACAAGATGAAAACTTCCAGTTCTCCATTTATCCACTGCTTCTTGTCCATTCATAGCCACATCATATCTAACCAATTTCTTTCTCAAAAAAGTCGCTAAAATCGTTTGATTAATTCGATTATCTAGCCAAAAAAAAAACCAAACCATAAAAATTCAAAACATCAGAATCCAAAATCCAACACACTCTCAAAAGAACACAAAGATCCCATTCACCTTCAACAATCAAAACATTAATAGGTGGCACAAGTGTAGTAGCCGGTTTCCTAGACCCTCTTCTCTTTCCCGATCCCAAAGAACTCAAAGCTCTAGCACTATCACCCATTGAAGCTCTTCTAGCCGGTGCGATACCACCCGTACCACCCACAACGGAAGCCGTCAACGGGTTTCCCAATCCGATCGTCGTACTATGATGATGAGACCCATGAGAATGAGCATGATGAGCTGCCAAAGTTTGACTAGCAGAAGAAGATTTCACTAATCCTCCACTCTTCAAATTCGTTCTTCTAGGTGAAGGTAGCGTAGCCGTAATAGAAGAAGGCAAACTAGCAGGCACCGAAGGCATCCTTAACAAAGGTGATGGTCTAGGTAAGATTGGACTAGAGATTGGTTGTTGTTGTTGTTGAATAGATTGTAAAGCATAGATAGCTTCTGAATTAAATGAAACGGTTGGAGTCTTTGGTGAGATAGCTTCATATTTGTCTAGGGCCATCGCATGGTTCATCACATTATCTGATGGGGTCATTCCAAGCATTCCTCCATTTCGGATCGTTGGATGGATGGATGTACTCGTCGGTCCACTGAAATTTAAAAACGCATGTTCTAGCTTTCGTGCCCCACCTCTCATTAGATGGTTAGGTGATGAAGTGGTAGATGATGGTACGTGATTACTGATCTTTGAATCAGATGAGGATGAGGATCCTTGAAGTAATTCTCGAATCATCGGTCGACTTCGGTTAAGATCAGACTGATAGCTTTGTTGACTCTGAGGTCCTTTGCTATTGTTGGGACTATCGCTAGTCTGATGGCTAGGACGATTAGTAGGGTTATTGATCAAGTTTGCTCGATGATGATTCCCAGTGATCATCGAAGTACTCGTCAGGTTTTCCGGATGATGGTTCATAAGATGATGGATCGGGTTCACAAAGGTTTGACTAAAGCTAAGGTTCGATCGAACAGACGAACTCGAATGATGAAAGAACATGGCTTGTGGTCTACCATCCGGTGATTGAAGTACCACTCCTGTACTCGAACTTCCTCCATTCTCAGAGGCTGCTTTTGAAAAATATTCCAATGCTTCACTCGATAACATGGCAGGTGATGGAAAGCCTGGCGTGCCTGGTACCGTACCTGGCGTCCTTAAGCCAGGTGGAGTAGAGCTTTGTAAAGATGGAGCTTGTCCTCCTGCGACCATTTCAGTTTGAAGTGTACTATGACTTCCATGTTGTCTCAAATGATTGGCGGCTGCAGTATCAAAATCAGGTCCGTTGAGATGTGCTAGTGCTGGACTCGTTCGAGCAAGTTGACTGGCTCCAATCATATTAGTATGAGATGCATTTGCAAAATAATGAGGTAAACCTGGACTAGATGGTGAGGTTGCAATCGGTACGAATTGCGGTTCAACCGCTGGTCGATGTATAGCTGTATGAAGGGCCGTCAGTATCCTACGCGGTCCGATCGGTTTCGGAACCACTAGGACGTCAGGGATCGCAATCCAAGGCGTACCAGCCAAGTGAGTCCGAATAAGTTCTTGTACTTTACGGAAATTAGAAATGCTAGTGAAATGGATGATGGAGGTGTTCAACGGTTTGTTAGATCCGACCACCTCACTACGATTCACTTGATTGACCGATTTCATTTGACGAGCTAATGTCGGTCGTTTACCTTGCTGCTGCTGATGTTTGCTTTGGACCACACTGGGTGGTAGAAGAATCGAAGTAGGAGGTGAGTTTTTGAGTCGATGTAATTGAACCTTGAGTGTATGGATATCATCATCTATGATGATAAAATGATTAGACCGAACAAACTTAATACTAGCTGCAAAAGTTGGAGCAGGAGTGGGTGGATTGATAGCCAAAGGCACCCCAGATGATTCGCTCGAATCCTTACTAGATGAACCTGCAGGCGCTGAAGAGGTTTCCTCCGAATGACTTGTTACCGAATCTGGTTTGACACTCAAACAGATCAGAGAAAGCAAGATGCGATAAAGTCAAGTCAAAGAAATACTGACCACCAGATCTAGCAATACTGCCATCTTTTCTTAATGAGTCCGAAGCAGGAACCGTAAGCGAGCCAGAGATAGATGGTTTATGAGCTTGTGGACCGATTTCATCACCAGGTTCGTACGGCATATGAGAGACATCCATGTTCCAACTTGTAAGATATGTGGTGATATGTTTAGCAAAGATACTTTGTTCAGCTGCAAAGAAGACCGCTTTCTTGCCTTTCAAGGTAGTCTCAGCAAATAACGTAAGCTCATCTGCCTGAAGACCGAAAAACCCCAGTTAGTTGGAACTCTTCGAAAAAAACAAGATCAAGCTTCACCTACCGTCGGTTCCCTTGCAGTCTGTCCTAAGGCTTTCAACTGAGGTGAACCATGAGGAGTGAGTTGAGCAGAAGCTGTACGATTGAGCTGATGAACCGTAGCCGATTCACGATCTACCCCCTTTTCAAAGATTCCAGTGACTTTCCAACTATGACCACTACGAGTCAAACGACCAGTAGTAAGGCTCATTCCCAAAAACCTTTCAAAGATCAATTTCGAAAGTGATTCTTCTGGACAGAGTGGTAATTCCGATGATAGGTTCGATGACATTCTCAACCGAGCCAATGTAGGAGAAGGAGGTAAATCATCCATCCTAGGTGAATTCTGGGTGATGATCGATGGGGCTGGATTGGCGCTGGGTGAAAAGAGATTGAGTTTCTTGAGTTCAGGTGAGAGGACGAGATCAGGTTTAGGAGGGATAGGTGGGGTGAGAGAAACGTCAAAGACACATTTCCAACTGTTTGGTTTGTATGAAGAAGATGAACTAGAGTCATCAGGCTTTGAGTCACGAGTTTCAGATCCAACAGTTTGAGTGAGATCCTGATCGGATGGTGATTTGCTATTTGGCATCTTGGATTCGTCTTGATAGAGAGGTGTGAGATGAAGGCCTACTTCGATCGTACTAAACTTCTTGGCACGATAAAGGATCTGTCTTAATAAACACGTTAGACCGATGATGAGCCCCTTTTCATCAGCTTTGACTGAGATTTCTCTTAGACCACCTTCCCCATCTGCACCTGCTCCAACATAAACATTAGATGATGAATCAGGTGCTCGATCGAGTGATGAACTCGGGATACTTTCTACAGAAGGACTTGTTTTATGAGAATCGGCCAAACTAGATGAAGGAGTGATAGAGTGAGGATGCGAGGAAGGATGCAGTTTTTCAAGTTCGATAGATTCGAGTTGAGGAGAATAAAAGATATGATAAAAGACCATCTCGACATCCGAATTAGAAGTGATAGCCGATAAGATATCGCCCACATGTTGTAAGATATTGGCCAGATCAAAGCTATTCTCATGAGCCAAATCATAATCAGGATGATCATCTGAATGTTTTGATAAGTTGGAAGTATGAGATGAATACGAGTTAAATCTTGATTTAGGAGGACTAGGATTAGGTGGATTGAGAAGATCGCGTTCTTTTGAATTGATCCATTCGATACAATTCAAAAGACGCCAGATACTTGAGATAGAGGTGATGGGTAGAGCGATAGAAGATGCACTGAGTTGTTCGATGGTAGTAGGTAAACTTGATTGAGCAAGTTGTTGGTTGAGATTGATTGAGTTGGTAGTTGTAAGTTTAGATTGAAATGATTGAGATTCGGATGGATGATGATGATGATGATCGTTGAGGACTCGAAAAGCATCAGATGAGAGAAATGAACCCGAATGAACACCTGATAAGAGTTGAGCAGGAGCAAGTTGAGTGAGAGTAGCTAGAGCAGGTTGAGTCAAGAGTGAATGAATTGAACTTGTGATGGTAGCAGCTGATAAGATTGGAGAAGTTAGAGAAGATGAACCAGTTTGAAGATGATTAGATGATAAGATTGAATTAGGTTCAGTTGTCAGTCTAGAGTTTGATTGATTGGGATATGAGATTCGATGAGAATGAGAATGAGTAGGAGTGCTAAGATGATGATGAGTTGATGGATGATCAGAGATTGAAGGTGGAGAGGAAGAAGAGATTGATGGTTGAAGTTGATTTGGTTGAGAGTTGTTTGTGAGTTTATAGGTTTGATTATGATTGAGATTGAGATTGAGTTCAGGAGTGGATTGATTTGATTGAGAAGTGGATTGATTGATGGTTAGAATAGATGATTTTGATTTTGATTTTGATTTGGATGATTTGTTAGATGGATGATGATTAGATTTGTTGATGGAAGCTTGATTGAGTGAAGTAGATGAATGTTTTCTAATGGTAAACTTTAAAGAGTCTTTGATATGTTCTAGAGTATGATTTCTTTTTAGGAATGGTTTGATGAGAGTTTTGAAAGGTGGTTCTTTAGTAGTTGAAGTTGAATGATGATGATGAATCTGATGATGATTTGATGAAGAATGTTCACTTGAAGGTGTCATGATGTGATGGGTTGATAAGTTGATGATCTGCTTAATCAGTCAGTCATGAGTTGGATCCATCAAATCGAAGATGGAGCAGTCAGAAACTGTTCAAATTAAAACTACTTAACTACTAACTTTTATCTACCTTAACAAATCAAACTCAACCAAACAATCAATCAATCAAAGAGAAATCGAAATCTTGAAGAAGATCAAGTTATCAAATCAAATCCAAGTGGATCATGTCAGCAAGTTATAGCATTTCATCTTCAACTGATCATTCAAACTCAAACTCAACTCCCATCAAATCTAACTTCATTCATCATCAAAAGTAAGCCAATCTCATTCTCATCATTCACCTGATTACTAACTATCAATCAATCTCTCTGATCTTAGTTCTTTAGCACTTCCTGGTACTTCATGGAAACCCAACTCTTTAAATCATTCATCTCATCAACAAAGTAAAGTCATCCTTCAATCTTTCATCTCTCTCAATCCTCATCTCATTCAGCTTTTGATTGAGTGTTTAGTGAATTCAAAATATAATCAACATCATCAACAACAACTTCATTCAACAGAGTAAGATATCAAGCCATCCCCATCTCAAATCATCATCATTCATATCCTTTCTTTCTAACTTGGATTCTTTTTGACATCTTTGGACTAAATAGACCTACTCCACCAGATGATAGACCAATGGCTTCAGGTAGTGGAACAGCAGGAACAGCAGCAGCAGCCAGTACCACAAACCATTCAACAGATTTCGATACCATTAATGATGCAGTAGGAATCTCAGGTGTGGATATAGCCGTAAGACCATCTCCAAACTCAGTTCACTCACCAAAAAATCATCATCTCAAGTTGGTTCTTTCTGAATCTGTGGTGTGTTTTTAGGCTGAAGAAGAACTTGCAAGACAACAAACTTCTTTGTATGGTAGAGGTCTTAATAGATCATCTACTTCTTCTCATTCTCATTCGATTCAATCTTACCCACCTTTATGGAATTCTACCACTCATCAACGAGATCGAGTGAAGATTACGGATTTTTTAAACAAAGGACAATTAACTTCAATGGTACAACAGATTGGTATAAAGATCTTTTGATTCTTTTGTTTGAAGGGGGTCGAATCGAATTTAAACTTTATTCTAATCTTTTGTTTTTTTTGTTTGGTTTTGATTTTGAATTCTAGCTGCTTCGTATCAATTAAAAACACTTGAACCGGCAATCTTAGATGTTTTAACTCAAGCTGCAGAACAAAGACTTCATTCGATCATCATCGATTCAATCTCAGCCAAAGACCATCGAATCGCTTCATCCCATCTAAGACCCCCACCCCTTTATCCACATCCATCAAACCCAAACTCATCTAATCTAAACCAACCCAAAGGCAAACAAAAAGAAAGATTAAGAGAAGGAATGTATGATGAAATTGTTTATGAAGAACCTGAACGGATCTTAAGTATCTTGGCAAGAGTAGAAGGAGAAGAAGAACGGAAGGCTAGATTAGAAAGAGAACAAGAACTTCAAGAGGATGGAAACCCTTCTCAATCCCAAGCTCAATCACATGAGACCAGGAGTGTTTCGATCCCATTGATTTCTAATGAACCTTTACCGCCTGATTTGATGGATGAGAAATCCAACTTGAAAAAGGAAAAGAAACGTAAACGAGAAGGGCCAGGCCAACAGGCTAGAAACATGTCGGAAGATGCTAGAGCAAGACAATCGAATCAGACTGCTATGAGATCTGTGGGTGGTCGTAGTAAATATTCTTGGTTATCGGGTGGTCTTCAGGCTTCACAGGTACCTACACCTACATCAGGATCAGAACTTCAAGGGACGAAATCTTCCTTGAATTTCACTCCCACCTCGATCTTGGCTTCCTTACCGGCTCCTAAATTCGCGCCTCAATCGAATCCTCAAAACTTATCGAAACAAACCAGTACGGTTCAGTCTGATTCAGATTCGAACCTCATGACAGATCCGATTGGAAAAGATCAAGCAAACTCGAGTTTATTAAACCCAACTGGGACTACCAACCAGACCCGAAATCAGACAGGAGCAGGAACAGGAGGACAGATGAGTAGATTAGGTGGATTGATACCAGCTTCACATTTGGCCGTTCAAGAGACTGGTAAGGTCGGATTGAAAGATAGTTTGTTTGCTTTGGAAAGAGAAAGAGGAACGGGAGCGGGTAGAGGGACAGGAAGTCGAGTGGTGTTTAAAACTTATTTAAATTCATCATCATCATCATCGAATGCTTTATGAAGAATTGATTTGATTTCATTTCATGGATTCAGATGATCTTATGTTGTCAAAGGGGTTTGGGATCTTGGGTTCTTTTTTCGTTTTTTTTTGGTTTGTTGAAGGATTTGAAAGTTGATCAATGATGATGATGATGATGATGATATATCTCTATGAAAGAATAGATCTTCTTCTTTTTTTTCTTTTCAGAAAGAAGTTTATAAATTGAAATCAAATCGTTTTGGGTTATGTTTTTACTTTTGAATCATGGAAATTACATTTTTTTTTCGGGATTTCCTGTTGGAACAGAATCATAAAGAAATCTATACTGATACATTCATATTGGATTGATTTTTCTGTATGAGAGGAAAGAAAGAAGAAAAATGTCTTGGTGTGCTTTAGGTTTGGAGAGAATGGATACAAGATGAGAGGTTGAGTGGGAAAAGAAAAATAGAAATGAAGGGTTTGTTTGTTACTTCTTTTTTTGCTTGGTGAGGTTCATCAAGAAAATATAATCTTGGTTTTTTGGATTTTTTTTGATCATTGGAATCGGATTGCATTGAATAATGATAAATAGGGTCTGTTGAGGTCTGTTGATGTTCTGTGAAGGGTCAGAAAGTAGCAGAATGTAGGCACATTGCTTGGCGGCTTGACGAGGGGGCTGTGAGTCCACAAGTGGGGGCGCGGCCCTGCAAAACATTTGAACCCTTTTGAACCCTAGCAAGAATGCTCAGCGCCACTTGGTTTTGTGCAAAAAAATTGAAACCCCTTTATGTATAAAGCATCTCTTTTCCGCACACCGACGACACTCATCACGCTCCAAAAGTTTTTTATAAGGTCCATTCCCATCACAAGTCTCGACTGCACAATAACATTTTCATTTACCTCGCCAAGATGAATTTCTCCACTCGCCACTACCTCATGATTATCTTTGTCGTTCTAAACTTGGTCAATCAAGGTACCACTCAAGACGGCTCGGGTGTGCCGTGTGCATGGTCTTTCAGCAAGAACGTCGGTACCAACCGGTCCGGTAAGTCAAACCTTTCTCGCAGGGATCATGAACCTACAGTCAACTCTCGATGTAAGCATATTGACCGTCGACAGATTTGCTGTGCTTAGAGCATCTCCTATCGTCTCGGTAAACGGCTTCGGTACGGTAAATTTTACCGTACCGAGGGTCAAAACTCCCAATCGTGTCAAAATCATGCATCGGTACCCACAGAATCTGTAGAAATTCTGTAGAGGTCCAGTAAATTTGCTGGACCTCTACCGATTCTGCAGAGGTCGGTATCTGCAAATCTGCTCGACTTCTACCGAGCCGATCCTACAACTCATCCTCAAATCAGTCCCACTCTATCCCACTACACCTGTATCACCATCAAACACCAATTTCATCTTGTAAATTCTCCGTTTTCTGTGATCAATGGTTTTCAAATGGTCATATAGATAACTTGGCTGTTCTCTAATTGATCTTTTTCTAATCGATCGTTTTTTGATTGACTTTTTTCAATCGTTTGTTTTCAGCTCGTTTGATTTCAGCTCGATTGTTTTCAGCTCGATTGTTTTCAAGTCAATTGTTATGAAGTCAATCATCTTGTTTTCAAAGTGATTGTTCTGAAATCAATTGTCATCAGATCAATTGTCTTTGCAAACTGATTGTGCTCGGATGGATTGTTGCGTGATAGAACATGAGATTTGCAGTTTTTTTTACCGAACATACGATAGTGGCAATGAGGTGTTTCTGTACAGTATGTACTGTACTTTGTTTGATATAATGCAACGATAGTGGATTTCCACCGTTCTGTATCAAGTGATACCGTACCGAGTCAGTATGTACAGAAAATTTACAGAAAATTTACTCGAACGATAGGAGATGCTCTTACATCGAGCGATGCATAATCACGAAGTAAGCATAATTCAAGTTTTGCCCTTTTTTGGCTTGAATTATGCGTTTATGGTGAGAATGGGCCCCCGGCGCGCAAATATAAGCCCCGCTTTGAGCGGGGCAGAGCCAACCCGGCCCCGCCGAGTCAATATGGTACCGCCCAGCAGTCGGACTTACCACACAAATAATCACCATAAAAGCATATTTTTCCTCTCCTGTGAGATTTATGCTTGTATACACAGAGAAAATCTCGCGATAAGAGCATATTTTTGCCAATCTTATGCTTTAATCATTATGCATCAAGCAATTTGATTTTGGCGGAGCACTCACGTATACCAAAAAAAATCGCGCGGCAACCCTTGCTTACATCGCGATATGCATACATGGGGCTTGCTTATATCGAGAGTTGACTGTAATCAAAATTCGCCCTGTGTGAAAATTGTGATCGTGTCAGATTGTGCTGATATGTATGTCTTGACCTGGAATGATTAGTTTGCAGTGACGGCATTTATAGATACGTCTTTGCCAATGATTCATGTCATCGCACTAGTAAGCAATTCTTCACTACATAGACTTTGTCGCTCTTCAACTAGCAACGAGCACAAACTGACGCTAGGTGAACTACACCAGAGCCAAGTGAACCTACTGCGGGCGTTGATTGTAAGACGCCCCCTCCCGAGAACGAGCCCGCCACCGACGTCACGTGCGACTGGTATGACCTTGTGCATAACAAAAAAAATTGGCGTCTTGATTACTTAAGTGAGTAGAGAAAATCTTGCAGATATCAGACAGCATGGATGTAGATACCGATGCTGAAATTCCACCACTTGCTATACGTGCGACTTTGTATCACCAAGCTTGTACACACCTACCTGCAGACGACACCCAGTCAGAAACATCGTATTTTTGTGGAAGTATGAATAACATTGCACGTGAGTCTACTCTGAATATTTCTCAACCAATGTAAATAAGTTGTCCTCAACTGACATTGTCTTCTTACTTGCAACCGTTTAGATTGTTACGGTAGCTACATCTCCAAGGAAAAACTACCATCGGTATTGAAGTAAAGATGATTGCAATCCCACCAATACAAGACCACTGTTGAAAAGACAGAACAACTCTTTGGATGTCCTGCTATTACCGTTTCTACAAGTCAAGAATTGTTACCTAAGCTCAGGATCTTGTGTTAAAAGAATAACTTGTTGTATTGTGCTCTTGGGTCTCTCTTTCCTGTTAGTTGTGCTCTCAATGTCAAATAGTATAAACATCACGCAGTTACCAAGACGTGAACTTATCTTTGAATTTTTAACTTGACCGCAACTTGGAAACAGTCCAGTGGCTGAAGTAGATGCATTGACATCAGGTGCTGTTGTTGTTTTTACTCAAGAAAGGAAACCAGACGACTGACTTGATTGGAGAAGAGCTTCCAACCAGTCAAAAGTGCTATGAAGCGCAGATCAAATGTGTTTAGCAACGAAGTTGAAGCTGGTCAAGGGTTAAACTCGAAGCGTGGGTGTGAAGGCGCTTCGCGAACCTGTTTTTGCTAAACTCAACTAAGTCCCTCGCTGAGTCCGAAGCGTGCGAGACTCAGCGAGGGACTTAGTTGAGTTTATGCTCAGCGAGGGACTTAGTTGAGTTTATGTTTTTGCCGTCGACAATTGTTTTTAAGGTTGGAAGCACCTGGGAACATGTTATCGCACGCACATAGACGCACATGCGCTTACGCATGCCGGATGCATTACCTGACCACACCATGCGGCGTGCTCATTGTGCCCCATGGTCTATCATAACCCATGAGATTATGGGATAAAAAGCCTGGCAGTGGCGATGACTCGAAAGCAGCTTGACTTGAACCTCACTTGACACTCACACTTCAACCATCATTTTAAATAACAGTCTCCAAGTCAATAGCATCCAACAGCCTCGAAGTAGGATCATCTCTCCTATTTGCTTTCCGAATTGCACTTTGGTCAAGAGATTTCTCAAGAACTGAGGACCACATCATCGCCCAAAACAACAGTCTTTCTGACCGTCCTCTTGTATGTGCGTGTCATCATCCACGTTTCAATGACATAATGTATGCCTAATGACGTATCATCGATTTTTTGTTCTTGGATGAACAGTGAAGCCTTGAAAGACACAAACAGAACAAAACCCATAAATTTCAACCATGGTCCTTTCCACGCTCTTGGCCCGGATTCCAGATGGTGACTATCCTACAAAGCGCAACTCAAATTGATCACTATCATCTGCTTACATCCTCGATCCAAACTAGGCCTTCCTCTCGCGGCATCTGTCGATGACGAACAAACGGAAACAGATCTTTCAGAATACAAACAACAAGCGAAATTGATTTTCAGGAGGTTAAACGAAACGAGTGAACCTCGTTGTAGTATCGAGAGTGGGAAATACACATTACAGTGAGCATCAGAATGCCGCTTGGTCGCCTTTCGTCCATATCTACCTCCTATCTACTCAACCCCCCAAATGACTTGAATCCGAACAAATCACTGACGGTCTTCCAAGCTAGTTATGTCATTTCCAATTCTGTAGTCTATCTTTGTATCGCAGGCAAGGCCTATCCTCGAAAGCTAGCCTTTTCTTACCTTGAAGAACTTTCAAAAGAATTTGACCGATCCTATAGCACGGAATTGTCGAAACCCAACCTACGACCATATGCATTCGTCAAATTCGACACCTTTGTAAGTAAAAGGGGATTCAGAAATCATAAGGATCACTTATAGGGGTTTGTCAGCTCCTGACTGAATTCGCGTTCAAATGATGATGCATTTAGATTCAACGGACCAAACGTCTTTATCAAGACACAAGGACACAATCAAACTTGGACCGGCTAAACGAAGACCTAGGAGAGGTGACAAGAGTGATGACCAAGAATATGGAAGATTTACTATGGAGAGGAGATTCACTTGATCGTAAGTTGAACCTGATATTCTATCAAGCATTTACGAATTCAATCTCACCTTTTGCTACTACAGGAATGTCGACCATGTCATCTTCCTTGCGTGATGAATCGTTAAAATATCGTAAAGCAGCTCGTCAGATTAACATTGATGCTCTTTATAGGAAATGGGCACCTGTGGGAGTGATTGGGATTATGTTCGTTGTAGTTATCTGGTGGAGATTTTGGTAATGATTTTCATAGAGACTTAACTTGTTATGGCAATTTTGTTGCGAATTTCACTTCATATGGGGTACCACATATCGAGTTGCATTCGCAGTATCTTGCAACTTGGTCTACGGAGATGTTAGATGAATTGCGAAAGAGGTCCACGGTCTGCATACCATGTTCCAAGACAGTGAGAGTAGCCATATAGAGGAGAGAGATCAACACAAGTCCTTAAAATCAGGACAAAAAGAATGAAGTACATATGATGAAGATCCCAATGGCATGTTAATGTGGGGCCAGTGGCCGCCCAGAACGCCTCCATGTGAATATTTCATTTCGTCCGTAGTTGAGTAGTGCATTTCACGAAACCTGGCACATGTCCTTTTTTATGACGTACCATTCATCCATGGACAAACCGGCCTTTCAGGGAGGAGGAAGCCTACTATAGTCATCTAATTTATGACTCAAGAGTGAGGATCGGTCTTTTACTTGTAAAAAGACTGGGGGCTTTTGTATGTGCTTGATAGAAAAGAAAATCAGATATTTGGGTAAAAGAACCCAAAGCATTCAAGTAATATCTGTCGAAATCATCAAGGCTAGAGTCTTACAGGGAGCTTTTTGGCACACTTTAGGGTATATTGCTTGCAGTTTTGAGTCATCATGGAAAACTGAGATTGTCTCAACTTTTTATTCAAGAGAAAACAAAATGGATTTTTCCTTCTGAATCTCTCAAAGCTCTCAGGCGTCACATCATACATAGCCTCGGTAGCTCATTAGCCCTGAAGTCCATCACTAGACTAATATTTGCTGATGTTTTCGAGGGGGAAATGGGTATCTGCTCAAGACTCTATTGGAATTCGACATGGAATTGACTTTCAACACGTCTGAATTGAACCTCAGCTTGTGATGACTGGCCACATGTATCAAATTCGAACTTGAGGTATGTATCTCCTGAAGCTCAGTCATCTATAAGCCGCAGAAGTTTCAGATCTGTTCCTTGATTAATCATGGCAGATGTTGAACCAGGGAGAAGACATACATACCACAATGCAGCCTAATAGTTTCTGAACCTCTTTTATAAATTATTCTGACGCCGTGTTTCATTCCTCCAACCAAGATTGTGTGCCGTATCTTCCTATTGTGAAAGATAGGGTGAGATAGGAAGGTTCAGATAGATAAGTCTTTCATGTCTCACCCCTGATATAGATATGAGGGTTCGTAGCGCGATGGCCATGGTCAAGATTTCCTTTATCCCTTGATTACTTCTAGATCAAAATCATCAAAAAATATCCAGAGGTTCAAGAGAACGATATAATAATTACACAGTTCAAAATGACTTTGCTGCTCAACAAACCTTTAATCCTATATATGGTTGTCATTCTGTTGAATTATCATATCCAAGAATGTCATTCTGTTCCCTTGGAAATGTTGCAGCCAAGGAAAAAGGTCATTTCTGGTACAAAGATGAAATCTTTGATGAAGAGTAGGCTTACCTGATCCTTCAAATAACATGTGAGACTGATCAAGATTCTGACTTTCTATGGGTTCATGTCCATTTCTTTGGTACCTTCAGAACCACAAGCCACCACTGGGTTTGCTTTACACGAAAAAGATGATCTTGATGATGATTATGTGTTGATTGAAAAGGTTAATTCTAAAAATATTCAGCCTATGTTAGCAACACAATCTCCAATCAATCAATATCTTCCAAACAGGAACCAAGCCAGTAAATCCAAAGATACCAAGATTGAGCTGTTCAACGACTACATATGTATTGAAAGACCATACATAAGAGGGTCTAAGTCCCAAATTGATCAACAAAATAAACCAAAGAACTTGGAGAAAGGACAAAGTACACACAATACATCATCAGAGCTCGAGCCAGAGAATGTCTCAAAGGACCAACTAAAGATCAAAGAAAAAGTTCAGGAAGAGAGACATGAAAGTTCTTCAACACAAGAACTAAAAGCTGAAAATATGAAACTGGAACCAGTGGTGGGATCAGATACCATGTGGTTCTGGAATGAAGGTATGTCATCCATTCAGCTGATTTTGTGATTTGTAGCACAAAACTAATATATACTGCTGTGAATGCAGAGAAAGAATTAGAAAAACAAGTGTCTTCTATGCCAGAGTTGAAAGAGCAAATTGAGTCCCTTTTAAAGTCAAACAAGGAAAAGTCAATTGAAACTCTCAAGAATCTTGGTGAAAAGATAAAGAAAGAGAAAACTGAAGAAACCAAAGTTATTATCTCATTCATTTCTTCTCTCTTGAAAATAACTAAAGATGAGAGAAGACTAGAGCACATTCAAGACCCTTTGAAGAAAATCCTTGGAGATTACCAAAAAATTAATGAAGGTGAGTTACATGCACCTTTGAGAAATAAGTTAAAATAATTCATCTTTATCCAATTGTATTACGGCCTTTGTTCTTCAGCACCAAATAATTTGTCCAAAAAGGAAGAAACAATGTAAGTGTTTGATCTAATTGTTATCATGCATTTGCACAAAGATGAGAAACTGATCAGGAGAAATTAAACATGATTCTTTGAAAATGTGGATGGTTATCTTCATAGAAATCCTACTATGAAATTTTTTGGTATCAGAATTGGGGCAAATGTAAATAGATTACCACCTAATCATAAGGTTAATAAGAAATTTTCCAAAAGGTCATAAAAAGTATAGCGCCCTCTCCAGACCTCGAAGCAGATTGACAAAAAAAAGTCTGCTGATGTAGGAAAAAAGTCAGATATGGTGTAAAGTTTTATCACAGATTATGCTCAGCATTGTAAAGCCTTCCTTGGCACTGAGATAGTTTGAACTTTGGCCTCAAAGACTAAACAGAATTGTAAACATACATAGCTCAAGAGGCTGTTTTCAAATACATATTCTTCCAAGGATCGGGTTTTCAAAATTCGATACCGAGGTAAATAATGGAAGTCTCTTTGCTCCAAAGATAGATATTTGCAATGGTAGACCAATACTTTGAAGACAGATTGCACATATTTCACAGTCCTTCTAGCTCTGAATCGTTACCAAGTACACTTGAGGCATATCAACGCACCGCTACCCGACTGACGAAATTGCGCGTGAAGTGATTGCGCACGCAATCCATTCCTGCAAACATTCATTATGTATACCAGTGTATGTCCACAAGGAGCTCATTAGGATCCTGATTCGTGGTCCGACCAAGGGAAATGTTTTGATTTGTGGCAACTCGTCCAGACAGTGGACACAGAGTTGCATCGACTCCAACATGTGTTGCCCTCGTCATTTTCAGTGACCTTTCAACTGTGCCAAGACCATAACTTATGCCACGTTGTCACGCATACAGGGTGAATTGGGTCGCATACAAAGGACCGATCATGGGAAAGTACCGATAGTCTCCGCATGATCTCATCTGATCTGATCACCTCTCCCTGACCTCCTGTCCCTTTCCTTCTTTCATTCAATCATCAACACACAATGGCCCATCAACATTCTTCTTGAGCCTTGATTTGTATCCCTTTCACCTTCTTCACACATTTCAGCTCCGCATCGTAGGCGGTCGCACTCTGCTCTCACCTCTAACCCTCTCGGCCACTCTCCTCATCGTAAGAGGTTGGAGCTTCGGTCTCAAACTCACGCTTTTATCAGTCCTTACACCTTTCCATCTCACCCCTGTCCACCAATCAAATCACCCAATCAATCAACCGGATCGTTGATCTTGCAATCCAGCGCCAACTCAGCAAAGTTTCATCTTCGTGCAATTTTACTTCTCTTTCGATAGAACTTTTTGAGTTCTGCCCTTCAATCCGCCTTATCAAGCCACATAGCATAGTAACGAAAGTCGCTCATACATCTCAAGTGCTGATCGGCTTATAAGCTTACCTGATCCATCTCTTATCCCGGTGACAAACCACGAGGTATGTCATAAAGGACGAGTTGCTGTTTGAACTCGACGTCATCGCCTTGATCCGCTACAAAGAATCGATATCTAATATCTTGCTGTTATCATCATAATGATCATTTAGTCTCAACCAGAGTATACTCGAGTGGTTACTGTGACATTATGAAGTTTCTCGAGGTTCCTGAGGTCAGTCTGCAATTCCACCACAGCACGAGCGCGTTGCACCACCAGTGACATCATCACATGTATCGCTGGCATTGTTCCTGACTCACACTGATTTGAAACACGATCTTTAGTTAGAGCTTCTCGCTTCTAGTCTAACTAATGCTTCCCAATCGGTACGAGTGACAACCCGAATCGAAGCTTATTCGTGCAAATCAGTTGCCAGTGAGCGCAAGATGTTTAAGTCACTCGATCAGGAATTCACCTCTGATCTAGAGGTTTCCGCCTCAATCTCGCCACCTGAACATTCACACCACTTGCTTGAATCTGCATTTGGAAGATTGGATAATAAAGATTGTCGAAAAACCTTTTGGTTGCTTATCGCCACGCTAAATGCTGCTTATCCAGATCACAACTTCAGCAACGTCAAAGCTGAAGATTTTCACAGGGACGAGTCAGCTCACTCGATATTGATGAAGATGTCTGAAGCCCTAGAGCTCAATAGTAGCAGTAGTGTTTTTGCGTCCTCCTTGGGTGCATTGTCAATCTCGCCCGACTCACAGGCCCATGAATCCACCATGGCTCCGCATGTAGGCGCGAACGATATTTGGGCCGGCGTTCACCCCTCAATCAAACAAATTCTTGACCCCGCCATCGATTTATCTCAATGCGAAGTCTACTCGTACTATCCTGATCCCGATAGTGATCCACACGCGGTCGATTCTGATGACTTTGACGATACAGAAAGTGTCTCTTCCTCGATCTACGGAACCAATCGATCTATCGGTGCCCGCGAGACCGAAGAAATCGAAGAGACTACCATGTGGCCTATGGACGAAGTGGATGAGTCCTCGTCGGCCAACGTTTCACTCGCTCCGACCCATACAAGTGAACAACACCACCGGGGCTCTGGCAATTCTAGCTCATCAGATCTCCGACGTCAAGACGGCTTGAGCCTTGTAGACACAACTTCACACGATTCGGAATCTCCAGCAATCGGTCAATCGGCGCGTAAATCACGTTCAAGATCTTTGTCGATGCTCTATGGCGATGCAGATCTAGAGGAAGAATCAGCCGGTGGGCTGCTATGGAGTTCTCATTACTTCTTCTACAATCGCAAGATGAAACGGATTCTTTTCATTTCTATATGGGGCCGCAAGGTCTTGGCGGTTTCGAACCAGAATGATCCAACGATGGCGACTTTATATGAAGGCACTTGCGATCGGTCCGTCGGAATCTTTACGCGTGAGGATAGTGATTCTTGGATGGCTACTCGCTCTGTCGAAGTTAATCAGACCCCTAGAAGTCATACTCAAGAGTTTGATCAGACTAATTCAGAGAACAAACGTCGCCTATCCATCTTCCGGGCCAGTCATCAAGAGTCTTTGAGCTCAGGATCTGGAAAGAGCTTCGCTGGCCAGACGGCGAATCCCGATGCCCTGGCTATTAGTAATTTGAATTTACCTAATCGACCTAAAAAGAAGACTCGAAGAGCTGCCACTCAGCTCTGTTGATTTTTTTCTGCTCCGATCTCACATTGCGTCCCCTTAGCGGTCCTTCTTCCTGAATGTTGCACCTTTCTTATCACGAGTTTATATCTTTTTCATATTCCCAATCACTCTCACGTGGTCTTTTAAGCCTTGCTTATCTTGCCCAAGCGGACTTGACTAACCAGGCCGTTGAGACGCTTTTATACATTTTCATACCCTTTTTCTTCGTCCTTCAATCTTCAATTTCAGCTGTATAGCTGAGCTGAACATTTTTTCTTCTCTACTCCACACATTACAACTTTTATTATGTCTTCTTCAGTGCGAAAGTATCCCGCCTGATTTCATTGCTTGATCATTGTTGGACCATACACATGGCTGTATTGCTACTGATATATTTTCACAATCTATTCTTTGGCAGGCCTGTTGTTGTGTGTGTATGTTTCAAGTTTTTGAACCTTATGTAGACTAATATCAAGTATGATTGCATCTTCTGGGAAAACAGGTTTTTTTTTTGTTGTTGTATATTGTATTGAACTGATGTGGGGTATGAGTAGAGTATGATGTTGAATTTTGTTTATTGTATTTGAATGAAGGCTTGTTTACTTGATTAGCAAAGAAACATGAGAACATATATACATGGTTTTTAGGGCAATATCTCATCCTGTTGAACAAACAGTATTTCAATAAGAGCTCCTCAGGTACTGAGTTTGGTGATTTGTTCATTTGTCCCATGTGATGTTTGATGTTGCAGAAAAATGGATTGACATGTCAATTTGGGATACATCCTTCTGATCAGGGCCTGCTGTAAAAAAATTACAACTATACATTTAGAAAGTTATGTTGCTGTTATGTTGCCTTATAGACTCTGTAGGGTTGAGTGAAGTGAGTAGACCACGAGTATGTCAAAAGGAGCCTATGGTTTAGCTGGGAAGAATAAAGTTGAAACAAATATTGTTATAATTAGGGGTTGAAATTAGAAATGACATGCTCACATATTTTGGTCTCCCAGTGGTGTGTAATTTGATATTTCCAAAAAAAATGATGTCAAGCATTTGTCCATTAAGCCTGCCTCTATTTTTTTTTCTTGATAAATTAAGACTGTTTCAGTACATATTGTAGACACAGATGTGTTCAGCAGTTTTGACTTTGAATCCCCTCATTTTAGATAGTGCTTTACAGTGAAAAATGTGTGAAGGACTTATACAGAAATTCAATGAGATTTTTAAAATGTTTCACACTTCAATGAAATTATAACAGTATGAATACCAATAATCAATGGGATGTATTTGATAAGTCTCAACACTCAATATATTTCTCAATGGCCCAGTTAGCCAGGGTTAGAATAAGCACTTAATCAAGTCAGTCAAGTCCATCTAAAATCTCTGAGGGATGACAGTCATACCCAAGGGGTGTGTAGAAGAATTAGTATATTATCTGTGTGCTTTGGGTTTTTTGTAATTCTAATTCCTTTGCAAAGTTACTTCTTTACTAGAGAACATGTGGACATGTCCGCCCCAGCCCTAGTACGACAACCACAATTCAAGGGGAAGGTTTAGATGAAACCTTCCCTTTTCCCCTTTCTCTTACCCTTTCTTTCACCTATTTATGGCCACTTCCCTTCAAGTTTGAACAACCAAAATCACTTTATCCCCTCATCGATATCATGGAACAAATTGATCTCACCGGTGATTCTGCGGCTAGTCAGGCCGGAGATGCTCCAGAAGTCAAAGATTCTCATATCAACACAGCCTCTAACAACGGTAAGAGAAGCTGGGTTTGGACTCACTTTAGCCCTACAGCGTGCGGCAAGAAGGTTCAGTGCACTGTGACATCGAAGCGTGGGATAGAATGTGGAGTGTTACTCGTTTGTGACCTACAATCAAGCACAAAAGGGATGTCCGATCATCTGACCGCCAAACATAAGCTTGGAGATCCCAACAAGAGGGCAAAACGGATGGGCATGATCCAGCGATTCTTGGAAAGTGGGAAGTCAAAAAGCATGGTAAGTGTCTCTCTGATTCTTTTCATCCTTCAATCATTCTTCATTCTTTTCTCCTTTTTCTCACTCAAGTCTCATCCATCCATGTTTGTTTGCTTCATTTTGAAGCCTTGCTTACAGCTTCTCTAAAGACAGCAATCTGTTATCTTATTTCCGATTGTGATCTTTTGTTTGCAATGATCGAGAAGAAGTCATTTACTACTTTACTTAGACTTTGTAACGCCGAAACGACTTCCATGATAGTCAAGGAAGATGCTATAACTCGACACTTGCAAGAGGTGTTTCTCTTTCATCAAGAACACCTCCAAGGGCAACTACTCACTGAAGCTCCTGCCGTCTCATACACACTTGATGCGTAGACAGCGCCAAACAATACGGCGTTCATGGCGGTCACGGCTGATATGATCAACTCAAATTTTGAGAAGGTCAATGTCCTTCTCCGCATTCCTCACGTCCAGGGTCAGTTATACAATTTTATTCAAATAATTTGAAGTTTAACTTTTAACTGATTTGTTTTTTCTTTCAGGAGCCCACACGGGCAAAAACTTTGCGGAATTGTTTATGGAAACAATTGCCCCTTATGGAGGTCTGAAGAATCTCGCCTTGATCACCATGGATAATGCATCCTCCAACAAAACTATGGCAAAAGAGATCGAGGCTGCTTTGGGTGGGACTTTCAAGGCCAACAAGAACCTTCTAGGCTGTGTAGCACACATTCTAAATCTAGCTGCAATTGCTGGACTCAAAGTTCTCGGGCCACTTGATGATTCCTCAGACAACGGCGACAATCTCCCAGCAAATCTGATGGCCATCAACCATCTGGTGGATACACCTGATGGAGCCCATGTCGATATGGCTTCTGTTTACAAGCACATTCATGGTATCTCTACTCACACTCGCAGCAGCCCTCAGCGCCTGGAGTCGTTTCAGAGCTTCATTTGACTGTTCCCACCTAACGCTTCTACACCTACTGCGGCTCAAACGCTAATCCTTGATGTGCGAACTCGTTGGAACTCCACCTACGCTATGTTTGAGCATGCCTTGTTACTCAGGTATGTTCAACATAGCTTACTTACTCACCTTCCTATGCTGACATTGTTATTTCTTGCATAGGACTGCCTGCAATCAATTCTCCGCGACTCCTGAGGGAGCGAAGTTCAAGTTGACTCCAATCGAGTGGCAGCAGCTTGAATTTATGATTAACTTTCTCAAACCGCTTAATGATGCAACCAAGCGACTTTGTGCAACCAGGTACCCTACAATCAACAGTGTTATTCCTATCTATGTTGTCGTGATCAACAAATTACAAGCGGTAAGTTTTCTTTACCACTCTTCACCGGTTTCTCAAGCTGATTGGATTCAAGATTTGATAATCAAAGGTACGCCATATATACGACATTGGTCAGCTTATCCCAGCAGCAGATGACATGATCGACAAACTTCAAACGTACCTAATTGCTGCCTTGAGGAAACCAGGCCCCGTCTGTGCGACTATTCTAGATCATCGTGTTAAATTGGAGTTTTACAAAACTTACTTCGACTCTCTTGCAATCTGTGGGCACTCGGACGACTCGTTGAAGGCAGACTTCATCAAAGCTGCACAGGCTTATGCCAGCTTTGCGACTCCTGAGATAATCAACACCCATTGACCAGCTCCCACCCCCGCTACATCACTTGACGACAACCTGTTTGGCGTACCAGAGATGTCCGACGACAATTCAGTCACAAACGAGATTACTTGTTATCTTTTGGAGCCGCTTGAACACAAGGATAACGATATCCTTGCGTACTGGAATGGAAGGGTGAAGGCTTACCCTGCCCTGTCTGCCATGGCAATGGCTTCCCTTGCCATTCCAGCCACAAGCTGCCCTTCCGAGCACGTCTTTTCCAAAGGCAGGGCTGTCCTCCAATATTCAAGATCAACACTTAATCCTGATACAGTTGAGCGTCTTCTTTGTGTTAAAGAGTGGTACCGCGCCTTTGGCCCAGCTTATTTTGAGCGCCTCAATGAATAAATGAAAAGAATCTTGATTACAAATAGGATAGGAAATTGATAGGAAATTGAAAACAGAGTTATATATGTGATTTGAAGTAAAAAAGTGCTGTCTTATATGGAATGAAATACACCTTTGCCAATGACTTGTTGTCCCCCAAAAATTTGCCTAAAACGGCGGGGAGTGCGGGGAATTGCCATCGCTCCCGGCTCCCGCCCCCGCTGGTCCCCGCGGGATTTTCCTTCCCAAAAGCCGTCCCGAAACCCGCCCCCGCGGGGGTGGGAGCCGGGGACTCCCCAAAATTCTGGGGTCGGGGCAAAGGCCTAAGTGTCACGGATTGGCTCTGGGAATGAAGGAAGCCAACGTCTTTATCCTATTGATTAAAGTGATTGTTGGATGAGGAAAAGGATACAAATGTGATGTAATACAACAGTTATAATATAACTCATTCATGACATGTATCAGTCCTTTCACAGTGTGTTACATATTGAGGTTTGTAACAGTTGGCCCATCAGTGGTGGCTATACATTGAAAAATACTTGTTGCAATAATGGACACGGATTCACCAGTGAACACCAACTTATCCAACTTTTTGTGGTTTGAATGAAGACACCTCACTACTATTTTGTCTCCAAGAAGTACAAATTCAATATCAAGATGACATTTTTTGTAAACAATTATACTTGATCCTACTCAAGAAGATCTTCTGAAGAAATTTATTCAGGAAACAATTTCTCCCACTCAAGTTTGACTGAGGTGGACATCATTGAGGTCTCTTTGCAGCAATCCAAGAGAAAACAAAGATATCAATTGATTCAAAGATAATATTTGCATATCATTGCTCATATCATCATCTTGTATACTTGCTCAATCTTAAAAAATAAGTCTGCACACAGCTTTTTAACTTGACTTTTGAAATCAAAGATAAAACAAAAACAAAAGCAAAGCAAAAACAACAAAAAACAGAAAACTCAAAAAGACCAAGAAAAGAAGAGAAGGAGAGTAAAGAAAAGAAAGGCACAGGTAAAATTTCAGAATCCTTATCATCAAAATTTAGTGCACTGGATAGAGCACTAAGAGCACCCACTATGGTTGCACTAACTGGGTGATTTAGCGTTACTGTAACGCTAAAATACCCTCAGGTCCACTATCAACTTGATTTAGACATGCAGTCCATAATGCTGCGTTAAATCTTGCACCCCGCGTGCTCAGATCTACGCAAGCCTACGACTTGATTTATCGTAGGAGATCAAGTTGAAACTGCAGTTTTCCACACTTCAAAACATAGACTACATTCCTCAAATCTCAAACTTCAAGCTTGAAACTTCAAACCTCAACTTCAAAGTTTGAACTTCACATCTGCCTTTTGAACCCTGAATCAATTATGAATTTGTAAATCTTCAATCATTTTTTAATAAAGTTGTACACTCGTTTGAAATTTACGCTTGAACTTGAGCAACTTGAGCATCTCGATCTTTTTGGATGCAAGCGTGAGGAGGTGGAGGAGGTGTGTGATAGTGAGGTTTATCAAACAAGAAGTCAAAGACCATTCGGACATAATGCTGCTGTTCATCATTGTCATTTGAAGACTCCAAAAGGGCATCAATTGGTCTTTTCAAGAACTCAGAGCAAGCGTTTGATGGATGTTTTTTGGATGAAAGTTATGAGAAATAAGATATTTCCTTTCAAAATCATACCACTGTGAATCAAGTTGATTCATAGTGATTTATTGTTGGTAAATCATGTGTTACATCATCCCATAGTGGATTTCATGTGTTTACCAACTTTGATAAAATATGCATGATTAAACACCTGTGGTGCATAGAATGTTGGGCCATAAGCCGAAGATATTGTATGCAGTATCAATGGATAATGTCCTAAAATTGGGCCGCAGATGAGCCTAGATTTGGTAGATGACTCTGAGAAATTTTTTTGAAATAACTCCACAAGTTTGTATAAATATAAGCGGTAAAATTATCAAATAAAACAACTTTTTTTGTATCATAAACATGCATTAGAATGTCTCTAGAGCTTGTGGGCCTATCTCACATCCCTAAAGTGCCTCTGAAGGTGTTAGGCAGCCCAAAAATCGAAATTTGACTCATCTGCCCAAATCTGGCTCAGTCTTAGATTCATCTGTATGAATCTGAACCTGACTATTGTAAAGTCTTAAGATTCATCTGGCTACACAACCGTCACTAAAGCCGTAGCAGATTGATCTGGCTACTCATTAGGCGGATTCATCTGCTGACTATGTATGTACATCACATTCACCACACTACTCTGTACAGTACATCCATTATAGCTTGACTCGTTGCTCAACCACTGTACAAACTGATCTACATATGTAATGAATATGGAATTTGATTGTTGTATCTAGGAAAAGATTTGGGGGTGATCTCATCTGGCCTCATCTGACCCTCATTAGCACAAAATTGACTTGCTACACATCTGCCATCTCATAATTCTCAAGGGGAATTCTCATCTGGGCTCATCTGCCATTCTCAATATAACATTCTCACGTGCCACCAGCATAGTGGATGTCTCACTTATGTTGTGAAAATATCACACTCCATGGAATTTCCTCATCGAAATAACATAGTATTATTCCAGACATGAAAGTCCACACAAGATCTGAAGGAAAAGGATCTTTGGGTACCTTCATGTTGACTTCTGAAGCAAAGTGTGCAAGTTAATATTGGTTGTGCA
Organism: Melampsora larici-populina 98AG31; assembly: GCF_000204055.1. NCBI lineage: Eukaryota > Fungi > Basidiomycota > Pucciniomycetes > Pucciniales > Melampsoraceae > Melampsora > Melampsora laricis-populina. The sequence goes on from NW_006768783.1 coordinate 541,204, forward strand.
AAAGTTACATTTTTGTGAACATTTCACACAGCATATAATCTTGTGAAGAATTCACAAAATGTATAATCTTGTGAGAAATTCACAAGTTGTATAATCTTGTGAAAAGTTCACAAGTTGTATAATCTTGTGAAAAATTCACAAGATGTATACTCTTGTAGAAAATTCACAAGATGTATAATCTTGCGGAAACATCACAAAATGTATAATTGTGCGGGTTGGGTACTTTCTTGAGTACTCAGGGCTCACTAATGGGGCAAAATGGATCTTATAATTCAAGTAAATAGATTTATATTGCAATTATAAAAGTATGTACAAAGAATTAAAGACAAAGAAAGGGATGAGTAAAGGAAGATAATGTAGTACAATTGTTAATAGTGAAGGATGGATCCTAGTCCTTCCTTTAATCTTCAAGTTGACAGATTAAAGAGTGATGTAAAGTTCACTAGACTAGTTGTTCTATGGTCACTAACCTTGGGTTGTTCTTATGGTCACCAACCTTGGGTTATTCTATGGTCACCAACCTTGGGTTATTCTATGGTCACCAACCTGGGTTGTTCTATGGTCACCAACCTTGGGTTCTTATCACTACCAGCATAAAGTATTTTCCCCAGGAAAAAATGAATACATTAAATGCATTATTCAATCAAAAATGCTCAGTTAATGCTGAATAATGCTGATTTAATGCTGATTTAATGCTGATCTAATGCATTTTCCATCATTTCTTGCTCTAAATGTATTAAATCTTTCCGTGGGGAAATTACTTTATGCTGGCAGTGTATATGGTCACCAACCTATGAGAATTCTACTTAGGGGAAGTAGAGGATCCAGAGAAGGTGAAGAGTATTACTTACTTTTAATCAGGGAACAGATTAAAGTAATGAAGATATCACTAGTCTTATATTTATAAGACTCTTGATGTTACTTCAGTAGAACTTTAAGTTGTTCTTAAAAGTAGTGTCTAATAAAGCTTGAGGGGAAATCTCTGAATGCTGAGAGAGGAGGGGTTTATATACTCTCCTCTCTAAACCTAATTGTAGTGATATTTGTTTTTGTCACTACAATGGTTTAGGAATCATTATTGATTATTGATTATATTGTTTGTACTTAATTACACGTAGTAATATTAACTACTTGGTATGTGCTATAAGCATATTAACTCTTGACACTGAGTTATGAGGTGTAGTTGATATGTTATCACATATTACATGTTGTTTCAAGTGTTCTTGTATATGTAATTGGTATTTTTATGTATTTTGTCACATGTTACATACTTTTTACTAGCTGTATGTATATGTAACTAGTTTCTATATGATGTTTTTATATTATAAGTTAGTTTTGGGCACATGTATATGTACTCAGGGCTGACAATAATCTTGTGAACAGTTCACAATATATAATATCTTGTGAACATTTCTGATCGTGTTATATCAATTGCATTACATGTTCCATGGAAAGGAAGAGTAAAATATCATAATTCGAGCTTGCTCTGTAGCATATCCCTCCACTGTTCCTCCAAAACATTATCTTCAGCAATCGTTGCTTCTGAATATTGGTGAGTGTCGTGCAGAAGAGAAACTAGATGAGTGTCCCATGCAAAGATTACACGTGCATGATCTAGAAATAGTCCATGATATACGGACTCCACAGTTTTGGTGCACTCTTCCCAAGTTGTCTTTGTAACAATGTGAGAAGCGTGACTGCCTGTCACCAACTGTATGGGAAGCGTATTGGCAGTTGGATCTCATCCTAAAGAATATAACATATGGAATTGAGCCTGGCTGAAATGACAAAATACAATTATATGAATCAGAAAGTGCTTACCTGACTGGCTAAGGCCTAGTACATTTATAAGCGGAGCTGGTATCAAGATACGACTGGTATTTTGAACACCTTCCCGAACTGTGTCCTGGTTACAAGTTTGACAAGTTCATGGAAATCCTTCAAAACCCACTGGCCACTGCCACACAACAAAACTAGTATCCAATGCCAGGCGGTTCCGCCCTCATTGCTAACACATTTCACCAGCTGGTGTAGAACTTATAACCCAACAAGAGTTATACAGAGCTGGAAGAGGATAATCTACTAATATGAGGACTAGTAGAAGTTGTCTGAGACTGCTCTTCTAAAACAACACAATCAGGAAAGGCTCTGTTGTATTGAGTACAGATAAGGCACCAGAGAAATATATCTTCACACGTATTTTAATTTCAAAAGCACAATTTGTATTACTATCAACACTGCTATAGTGTTATTCCCAAATGATAACTAAAGAAATAAGCAATATCTTATTGATATTATTCCCAGTGAGTCTTTATGACTAGAAAACTAAAGTAAATTTCTCTTTATAATTGTAATAAAGGGTGTATTTAAGTGACCAGGTACTATTAGAATAAGTTTATAATGATAAACAAAATAATAATGGTGTAAATGATAAAGAAAAAAGGGGAACAACAATCCCAAAATCCTCTCAAAGTATATATAACAATGTACTCCAACTTTTACAATGGTCAACAGCCTCAAAACCAATCAAATCCGCCCAGAAATCCCTAAAAACCCTATGATGACGCAATGTAATAATTTTGTTACCAATAAATGATGTAATTTTCACAGCTAAAAGTGATCAATGACGCAATAATATGATGTACAGCACTTCTTATGATGAATACAGGTGAATTTTTCCTTGTAAACTAGCTGAAAACCAATTTTTGAGATTACGAATTTTTCAAATGTGCTTCAATTTTTGATTACTAAAGTGCATCTTGTAGCCCTCGTGATACTGATCATTTCTGACACCTATATGACCTACTTCTGATGAGTGATGAGTAAGATATTGAGTTGTGAAGTTAAGGTTTTGAGCATTACATGTTGACTTGTGACTGTAAATTCGAGATTCACACCAATTCTTTATTTGCCTTATAACTTTTTTCATACACCTCCGCTACTATTGATTTAAAGTTTGTACATTATGTAATCCACTCTTCTGCGTTGAATGAGCCATCTACCAACCTAATCTGACGTCATTTGACATATGAAATAAGCTGAAAACCTTCATTTTTGACGAAATTCACCCATTTCCTTCACTTTTCACAGCTGTTACTCTCTTTTTCTTGCTCATGTAATATGACATCATCTTCCATAACCTTAAAAATCCTGGAAAATCCTCTTGGCAACCTTAATTTCCACTACTACCACTATTACATAACCAAACTACATGTGTACCTCTTGTTTACCAACTTCGAAAAAGTGCCTTTTCCCTAATAACTTTTGTTTCTGCTTATCAACCTTCAAGATTAAAATTGTCAAAGTATAATATAATGCTGTTCTTTCATATTCTAACCTCATAATACCCATAACTTTATTTTTACTACCCTAAAAACCATTTTCCAACCTATGTACCTATATTTTCGAATTTTTCTTATGTTTTTCTTTCTTTCTTTTTGTAATGAGTTTGTGAATAAACTATGATGATCTTAATAAGTAATGTGAAATAAAATGATGTAATGTTAACCTTATGACCAATACATAAGCCTACAAGAGCTTCAATTGATCAAAAACCTCCATTTTGAATTTTCTTTCCTGCTGAATCCTTCTAATAAACTGGTAAACTCAGACTGCTAATTGTGAATTTTTTAATTCATCCCATAAATTGATCACCACACCGGTTATGTATTACACCCCTGCGGAAGCATTGGCATGCCCCGCATACCCTTTTTTCACGGCTCCTCCACCTGAAATCAAACCAATCACCATTGCTTTTGTCTTCAACAATCACTATGTGTCCCTAGGACTGAATTTTGGCAATGATCTTCCAATACCCAACCTATGCTCCAAATGGTCCCAATTGCACAACAACGCCGCGGATACATGGACCGGAATGTATGAACAAAACTTTTTGGTATTCAAGAATATTGCTAAGGAGATCAGGACAGAACGTAACAAGCGCTGGGATGAAACTGATGGCCCATCTCAGTGTGTGACAATTGACATATCCAGTCCACTCACCGGTCCAAGTCCTAGTAGCTCTAGTAGCTCTAGCAGTTCTGATTCTGATTTTTCGTAGTTTCATCGTATAGTGTGCTCATGTTGTGAAGAGTGTTTAATGTACCAGGGGCTCACCTGACATGTACATAGATCAAACAAATAAAAAATGGTGTGAAATAAAAGATCCTGAGTGTGATTGAATGGTAGGCCCAAAAGAGTGCTTTTGAAATCACATGTCTTTGCAGTTGTCTCCATGTGGACACATCAAATTGTGAGATGCATGTTTTTGAGAATTCCTCAGACGTACAGTATAGATATCAAATTTGAGTGAGTGTGAATGATATATTTGGTGAAATGTTCACAAGGTGAGATATCCTGTGAAAAATTCACAAAATGATATATCCTGTGAAATTCTTACAAGGTCGTACATTTTGTGACATTTTCACAAGATTATACATTGTGGAAATTTTACAAAATGTATACATGCACTACACTTGCAAAGGTTTTTTGCTTTTCTAGTGAAGGCATTATGTAATGACGGACTTTTTTGTGAGTCTCAAAGTGGTGTAAAAAATCACAACATCATCTTGGTGCCATATAATGTTATAAGACCATGTAGCTTGGATCATCTTACAAGATGATGAATTGTCTGAATTGTTCACAAGATGATCTATTTGGTGAAAAATTCACAAACTTTATCATCTTGTGAAATTTTCACAAAATGACATATCCTGTGAATGTTCCACAATATTACAAATTTTGTGAGATTTTCACAAGATCATACATTTTGTGAAATTTTCACAACAATGTAACCTTTGCACAACCACTTTACCTCTCAGGCTTTGCTTTAGAAGTATAAATGAATGAAAGTACTCAGAGTTTTTAAAAAGAACTTTCATCTCAGGGAGGCTGAGGTGAATAATTCACAATGCTGTGAAAAGTTGACACGCTTGTGAAAACTTCACAATATTGTGAAAACTTCACAATATTGTGAAAACTTCACAATATTGTGAAAACTTCACAATATTGTGAAAATTTTGCACTCTTGTGAAATCTTCACAACATTGGGCAATGTACTGGGAATCTATCATGGACTATTTCTAGATCATGCACATGTGATCTTTGCATGAGACATTCATCTAGGATCTCTTCTGCACAACACTTGCCAATATTCAGAAGCAACAACTGCTGAAGACAACACTTGGAGGCTCAGTCAGTGGAAGGGTATGTTGCAGAGGAAGATTGGAATGTGAGATGTTCTATATTCAATTCCATAAAACATGTAATGCAATTTTATCTATGTACAAGGACTGAGAGATACAACATGCTGGTGGAATGTGAGAATCGTGTATGAGTATTGAGAAGGGCAGATGAGCCCAGATGAGATTCCTACTTGAAGAGTAATCAGATCCAGATGTGTAGCGAGTGAGTGTTGTGAATTTGAAGCTCAGATGAGCCCATATGGGATTGCTCTTTACAGAATCATCAGAGCCGTATGTGTAGCCAGTGAGTTTTGTAGATATGAAGCTCAGATGAGCTCAGATGAGATCCCCCCCAATGTATTGGCTTGGAATCAAAGCTCATTATGTTATGTACACGGGTTGAGTCAAGCTGTAGCAGGTATACAGTGTTTTATTACCAAGTTGAGTCATAGTACACATGTACAACCAGCTAGAATGGAGTCGTGGTTGAGGGTAAATGCAGCAGATGAATCTGCTTGATGAGTAGCCAAATCAATCTGCTACGGCTTTAGTGACGGTTGTGTAGCCAGATGAATCTTAAGACTTTACAATAGTCAGGTTCAGATTCATACAGATGAATCTGAGACTGAGCCAGATTTTGGCAGATGAGTCAAATTTCAATTTTTGGGCTGCCTAACACCTTCAGAGGCACTTTAGGGATGTGAGATAGGCCCACAAGCTCTAGAGACATTCTAATGCATGTTTATGATACAAAAAAAGTTGTTTTATTTGATGATTTTACCACTTAGATTTATACAAACTTGTGGAGTTATTTCAAAAAAAAATCTCAGAGTCATCTGCCAAATCTGGGCTCCTCTGCGGCCCGATTTTCTGACATTATCCGTTGATACTGCATACAATATCTTCAGCTTACAGCCGAACATTCTGTGCACCACAGGTGTGATTAAATTTCGCGCTCAGGAACGCAAAATTTACAATAAATCACCCTCACCATAGTGGGTGCTCTAAGTACATCTTGGCCCTTTGATGCTTTCAACACTAGAAGTTGTTGATTGTCAATACTTTTGTCTTTGGACTCTGTGTCTTCATCATCTGGCATGTTTTTACATTGATGTAGTGATTAATTTCATATTCAGCCGTTTTGTCTACATCTGTGTTATTGGTGTCATCATTAGACCTTGAAGGCGGCTGTGTGATGTGCAAGCATTACCAATGATCTGAGTCAAATCACCATTGGCGCATATGCTGGTGATCACTGCACCTTGAGATTGCCATTCAATGATAAGTTCTTGATGCTCCAATGGATGATCATTGTTCTGTGGCATTGCGACAAAATTTTCAAAATGAATCAATTTAAGAGTCCAACAGTCCAGGTGGCAACAAGATCCAAAATAACATGGGACCAATTATTAACTTGAGATGATGGTATTGAAAAGAAAAAGTTGGACTCCAGACAAGTCTGGCTCGCCGCGTAGAAAGAAGCGCGGAGCGGAGCGAAGCGCTGCGTTTGGACGGGACGCCCCGGCACCCGGGTAGCGGGGCGCCCCGTTTCCTGTTACCAAATTCAGCCTGGGTTTATGCTGAGTTACGCTGACCGCCTATAATTCCGGTTCACCAACTTATCAACTACACTTCCCATAGCTTCCCACCGATGGACTTCGATCATAGTACACCATGCGACCACATTAAATTTCCGCCATCTCCATCACCATTTCCACCACCATTTCCATCCAGATCTCTCACATCAACTTACGATCCCCACCTATTTCGAATATTCTACCCAGTACCCTCTGACCACCTATCGAAGGGCACAGACAACTGTATACTCATGTTGTGGACGAACCAAAGTGCCAAAGGTACCCGCTTTTTGGGGTATAAAGGTAAGTCAGATTTCATCTTTCTCAAACTATTGATCACTTCCATCACAGTTGTTGACCGTCCTTTTTTTGTTTACTAGATACCTTTCTTTCACTCAATCCGATTCCCATCAACTGCTCTATTGCATACCTGAAAATGTCAAACAAACAACCCACCCTTGATTCCTTTGTAGCGTCTGGATATGAAACTGATGAGGCCCCTGCTCCATATCGCCGTTCCTCTCGTATTATCACCCCGGCCAGAAGACACCCTGCGATGATCACTCCCTCGTCTGACTCTCGACGAGCCCTTGGTGGATCAGGAGACCTCTTCTCGGTAAGAGATGTCCAAGATGCACATGTGCATAGACGTCGAGAACGATCCGCGTCTTTACCGGGTGACGAAGTGACTCAACACCCTGCACGTGGCCGCCGATCAATGACGGTCTCACGTCCATCTTCCGCAGTAAGTCGAATCCAATTTGAGCTGGTCCCCGCCTTGGTATCCTGTTTAAATATTGATTGGTCTATTTAATAACATTTAATACTTAGATTACAGGAACCTTCAGCCAAGCAACTGCAGTGTCGGACACCAATGCCGAGATCGATCATGATCAAGAACCACCTGAGGTAAGTTTCATGATTACAACAACAAACATGCCTTCGGATGTACTGATCGAACATGTTTTATTGCATTTGTCCATAGGAACCTTTGGGCACTCCTCACGTGGACTTGGCCCAGGATTCTGATGAAGATAACACTCGTCTCAGGAAGCGAAAGAGGAATCAGCCTGAGGTAAAAGAATTTGATTGTGAATTCGCCTATTTTGAGCCACCCACTCATGAACGTCAAGATGTGGGTTTTGATTTTTTTATTCATTTTCACTTCAATCTATTTCAATTTCTTGTTTTTATTATTCTTTTAAACTCATATTGAATCTCATCATCTCATCATTTAGCCACTTGACCGTCCAGGGTTATCGTACAAGTGCATCGGGTGCAAGAAGGTGGTTCGAGTGAGTGCAAGTTCACGTCGATCCAATCTCAAAGGCCATCGAGATGGACACAAGCAACCTGGCAAATCTGGAGCCGGCTGTCCTCGCCGTCAACAGATGATCGCGCGAGAAGCCAAGCTTCCTCCAACTGTATCCGAACTACGTGCTGCACGTCTTAGAGATGAGAACCAGTCATCTCTAACCTCCTTTGTTGAATCACCTCCTGCCTTTTCGAACAAGACCCTCAACCAATGCCTAGCAGTTTGGCAAGTCACCCACGCGTTGCCCTTCATACGGATCAAAGACCCAATTCTCAAGTCAATCATATATTGGCTACGGCCCGACTTACGTATGTTTGGTCGGAAGTGGTCAGCTGAAGAGTCTAAGCATCTATACCTTTCTCTTCGGGATTTAGTGATTGAAAAAGACCTCAAGGTATGTCTCTTCCCTCTCTTTTGCTTTTTACTATAATTCATCTTTACTTTCAAATCATGACTGACTCACTCTTCATCTTCGAACTTTTCAGGAAATGAGCAGCAAGTTTTGTCTGATTCAAGACGTTTGGACAGTTAAGGGCAACCTTCATGCCTTCATTGGTGCCTCAATATCCTATATCAAGAACGACTGGACCTATGTGGTCCTCCATTTGAGTATGAAATTGGTGGCTTGGCATCACAAGGGTACTCTTCTGGCCGAGCCGATGGTGGCAATATTGAAGAAGAATAATTTGTACCAAAATATGAGTTTTTTCATTTTACTTTCTTTGTATTCTATTTCTTATACTGACATGTTTTCCAATCTTACATGCTTGCCATGTGCTCTGATTCAGGTAGCAATAACTTCACCATGGCACGCGAGATGCATCGGCAGCTCAAGGAGGAAAGTATAATTCAAGACCATCAGCTGTCGTGGGAACCCAATTCCATGTTGATACGCTGTTTTTGCCACAAGTTGGGATTAATTGTTAAGGCAGGTATCGATGCTCTAGGAATGAAACCTCACCGCATCCGCCATTTGACTTTAGGTAGGTTTCCGGTCTACGGAATGCGAGACGTTCCAAAGTGACAATGCAAAATTTCAAAAATCAAAAATCACAATCCCCGGGTGCGAAATTCAAAAATCAAAGACAAAACTACAGAAAATACTCAAATACAGGGATAAAACCCCTGTACCGGAGTAAAAATCATGGCATAAACACATTTTTGCCCAAATTTCCAGTGGTCGACACCGTTTTCATTGCATTGTCACCTTTTGACAAAAAGTACCAGCAACCCCAAGAACAAAAAATCAAAAACATAAAATCAAAAAACATAAAATACAGTTCTCAAACTGTACAACTCAAACACCAATGGTAGATTCTACTGCAGCCAAAAACCACATGTTGGCCAACTATCTACAAGCTCAGTCTCACAGGTATCAACACCTCCGACCGGAGACATTCTACCATCTGTCTCAAGAGCTTCAAAGTACCTGCTTCCTGTCTCGCTCTCCTCCAAAACCCTCTTCCACCATCATCAATCCTCTTTGATTGCCCTTGATCTTCTCCAATCATTGTCAACTGTCCTTGATCTTCCTCAATCTTCATCTTTCTTCGTCAACCGTCTTTGATCTTCCTCAATCTTCGTCAACTGGCCTCGATCATCATCAATCTTTGTCAACTGTCCTTGATCTTCCTCAATCTTCGTCATCCGTCCTCAATCTTCATCTTTCTTCGTCAACCGTCCTCAATCTTCCTCAATCATCTTCTTTCTTCGTCAACTGTCCTTGATCATCGTCAACCGTCTTCAATCTTCCTCAATCTTTGTCAACCGTCTTCAATCTTCCTCAATCTTTGTCAACCGTCTTCAATCTTCCTCAATCTTTGTCAACCGTCTTCAATCTTCTTCTTTCTTCGTCAACCGTCTTCAATCTTCCTCAATCTTCGTCAACCGTCTTCAATCTTCTTCTTTCTTCGTCAACCGTCCTCGATCTTCCTCAATCTTCTTCTTTCTTCGTCAACCGTCCTCGATCTTCTTATTTCTTTGTCAACCATCCTCGATCTTCGTCAACCGTCCTCGATCTTCTTATTTCTTTGTCATTCGTCCTCGATCTTCTTATTTCTTTGTCAACTGTCCTCGATCTTCTCTTTTTCGACCGCCCTCATCAAATCACCTTCAGTCTCCATCACCAACTACACACCAACATGCCAGCAAAAATATCTGATGAAATCTTGCGACCCCTTGTTGAAGAATCTGTGGCTAACAACTGGCCAGCACAAACAGTATGCGACACTGTTTGGCGACGGCACAACATCCGAGTCTGTGTAAGAACTGTTAGAAGACGAATCAAAGAATGGGACTTGAAACAACAAGGAAATTATGATGTGGAGGTTGTAAAGGATGCAGTAATAGATAATTACAAACAATCTCTTAACCAAAAGCGAGCTCTCATTTCCCTTAAAAACGAACACAACATCATCATCAGCCGGTCAACTTTAGCTCGACTTGAGAAGCAACTCAATCTTCACCGCCAAAAGGATGATCTTGACATGGGTGTAGTAACTTATGCCACCGTATGTAACAAGATTGAAGAACTTCAGATTGAATATGGAAATGTACTTGGAATCAAGAGTGTCAAGAAGATGCTAGCTCAGGAACACGAGGTTCACATCCACCGGCAAGTGTTTGGGCCTTCTTGATTCCATTTGCTCTGATGCTAATTACATTTGAATGAGATAGTGATGTTATTGCGGCTATGATGAAGGAAATGGACCCAGATGCTGTCAGAATGCGAGCTGCTCATAAACTCAAGCGACGGGAATACTATGCGGGCGGTCCCAATGAGGTTTGGGCTTCTGATGGACACGACAAGTTGATCAACTTTGGAATTGGTATATATGGATTCATTGATTGCTGGTCTCGAAAGATTTTGGGACTTCATGCTCATGTCACCAACAGCGACCCCCGCCATGTTGACTTGTGGTATCTGGGCCTTGTCAAGAAACAAGGTGGCATTCCCAAAAAGCTCACCACGGATCGAGGAACTGAGACTGTTCCTCTTGCTGGACATCAACTTTATTTTGGAGAAACTTACGGTTCCAGAGCTCCAGACTGGCCTTATCATCAATATGTCCCGTCCCCTTGTAACCAAAAGATTGAGTGCTTCTGGGACAAAATGACTTGTGGACTGACTGGAAATATCAAAGCTAAAATTCAAGAGCGCATTGATCAAGATTTATATAATGACAATGATCCAATGTCTAGGTGAAGCTCCTTTTTTTTTAATTGGTGATTCCATGCTGAAATCTTTGTTATTGCTTTTCAGGACCTTGTTTCTCCACCTATTTATCCCCGTCTTTCAACGAGCTCTGGACAAATGGGTCAAGTTTTACAATGGTTTCTGCAGACGACACGACAAGCGGTCTAAATTACCTACTGGATGTTCTGCAGACTACTGCTACAAAAACCCCGTTGACGAATTTGGTGGGATTGAATACCTCATACCTGTCCCAGGTGAAGCGGTGGATGCTATCCTTGCTGATGAGTACCCAGAGCAAGAACACTTGTGGAGCACAACCCCTGAGTGGTTTTCCCCGGTGGTTGATCAAGTCATGGAAGAAGTTGGAATTGTGAGCGGTGATTTGGACATTGGAAATTTTTGGGGTTGTTTCGATGTTGTATTAGCAAGATTGAAAGATTTGTCTTGGAGTAACACTCCCTTTGCCCATGTTGAAGGTCATGATTCTATGGTTTTGGAAAACTGAGTATTCTATCTCACTATTACCTGCATCTCTGTCTTGTAAACTTTGTAATGGTCAATAGTATGGATTGTTGTGAGCAAAGTAAACACACTACGAGATACAATACTCTTGTTTTCGGAAGAAGAACAAAAAGGACAGAAGAGAAGTTAGAAGGAACATGTGGTGAAAATTTGTAATACAAATTCTACATATATTGTTGGACTGATTCATGGAACCCTTGAGCATCTAGGCATATTCTGCATAGCATGCATTCACATTGCCTATATCCTCCAAGACATTCATTTTGTGCCGTGGGTTGATGCAATTTTTAAGTTGATCCTTGGGAACCGACAATGCAATTACTTTTCTTGCTAGGGAAGCTTTCTTTTTCTGTACCTGAAGGGCGAACAAAAAGGTTTGCACCTCATGGTGAGTATGCTGCTTTCTTGACACCAGAGCAATTGACTCACATTGAATAGGTGCTGTTCAACCGATTCCCCTGCAACCACATGATACACCTTCACAGGGTGGGTCTGGCCTATTCGATGTAGACGGTCAATTGCTTGTTGCACAATCTGCGGATTCCAATGGGCATCCTAATGATATTCCTTTTAGCTAAATGTAAAGACAGTATATGGATAATTGATAACATTCTCACCATCAGGTAGACCTCATCAGCACATGTCATATTCAAGCCAACACCTCCAGCTTCAATAGATACTATGAAGGCCTCAATCTGGATGTTGGTCTGGAATCTGGTGAGTTGCCATGTTCTCTGCTGAGTTGTCATTCCACCGTGCAAGGACCCACTTGAAATGCCGTGACATTCCAATGCAATCATGATCCTGTGGCTTGATCAGGTGAGCGTACAGGACAAATTATATTCGAGAGAAAAAAATATTTACCACTCCATGAAACACCTCCATTGTGTATAGATAACAGTCTTCTTGGATAGACCTTTATGCAAAAGGCCCTGCTTCTTTTTGAGCTGGGAAACCAAGAATGTAAGCTTGCTGCTCAGTGACCAGTCCTCCAGGTAGGCTGGCCTGGCCTCCGCAGTCAATTCCCTCCCGTCAGGCACCATGATTCCTAGCTCCTCCTCCATCTCTGTAATCTTGATCTGATTGAACCCTTGTTCTTGTTTGAATAAAAGAGGGTGATTGCACGTCATCCTGAGATTGCTCAATTGTCTGAAATATTCACCTTGTTTATGTTGGATTTGAGAGCTAACCCCAAATTCCCGAAGAAATCTTTCATAATGTTGCTGATATACTTGTTTCACTTGAGGATGCATGTCCAATAAGATGGTCTCATGATATATTGGAGGTAAATCACGTAGGTGGCTAGCTTTTGTCCGCCTCAGCATAAAGTATCTTAGTAACTGGTTGAGTGTGTCCAAATTTCCTTGATGAACAGGCAGAGTGATTTGAAGGTACCATACAGAGTCTTGGTGAAATGGCTTGATGCGCAGAAATTTGAAGAGCATGTGCAAGTCTCCAATTCGGTTATGGAGTGGAGTTCCAGTGAGACAGAGCCGGTTGACTGATTCCACAGAGGTGAGGACTGCATGGGAGCTGGTATCATTACGGATTATACTGGGACCAGTAGAGGGTCAGCTTGGTAAATGTTAACTTGGCAAAAGTAGTTGATACTCACTGAGCTTCATCAATGACCACTCTGTACCACCTGGTTGTAAAAGGGAGGCGGCTTAATCCAGCAAGCCGGTAGTCATATAAAAGTGTGTTGGGGGTTGTAAGGATGATGTCAGCTGAGTGGATATCACGTAGAGGTAGTTTGACTCTGTCTATGCCATGCCAGCGCATAATTTTCAAACTGTTTTTCTTAGTGTGTTTTTCGACTTCATGTTCCCAGTTATCCATGAGACTAGTAGGACAGATCAACAGAGTGGTGTGAGATGGACGTAGGTGATTGTTTGCGTGGTTGAGATCTGATGCTGAATCCTGATGTTTGAATTGTCTTGATGCTTCCAGTGTGGTAGCAATCAAAGAAATAGTTTGAATAGTTTTACCAAGTCCCATGTCATCCGCTAGAATTGATGCCCTAGGGCTGACTGGTCTGGTTTGTGTGTCAGTCACAATAAATTCTTCACCACAGAGACGGTGACTCCACCGGCTGAAGGGTGGCATTGATTTGTAAAACCAAAGGGAGTGATAAGTTGTTGAATCTGGATTTTTGCGGTCTATCAAAAAGGCCAGGCCTTGCTTCTGATGTGGTTGTAGCTGAGAAGTAACTATCGCCGAAGGATTGACTGGCTGAAGATCTGAACCACATGAAATGGACGCAAGCGTTGTGACCTCTTCCCTGGACAACACATGATCAGGAAATGCTGAGGCCCAGTTGGGAGTGGTCTGTGCTTCTAGATCCACCAGAGGGATAAGTTGATGTTCTTGAGGCTTGTAATGAGGAGGACGGTGGAGGTTGATTTTGAAGTGTCTGACTGTCTGGACAAGGCTTCCTTCGTACCACTTTGGGATGAATATAAGTACATTGACTTGCAATTGAGTTGCTTCATGCCCATCAAATTCTACAATAGCGGTGTTGACACTCAAGCTGATGAGAACTGGATGACTGGGGTCAAATATTGTACTAGGTTTCCATCCGCCAGCAGGTAGAGCTTTATATATACGAGGAGTTGTCCCAAGCAGCTTAAAGAAACAACTATCAACACCGGTAGGGACATACCCCAATGAAATACCAGTTGGAAGATATAAACTGGTCTCTGGTGTGATATTGGTGTGAGCAGAGACCTTCAGGAACACAGGTGACTGATGGGGATGTTCCAATGAAAGATATCATCCCAGCACATACTGGTTGGCTTAAATTTTGTTGAGGTGTGACAAACATGATGACGAAATGAAGATGAAGAGGATAGAAATTGGTAGATTGGAATGAGGGACAATATACTTTGAGGGCATGAAGCTTGCTTTATATGAGCTCAAATGTGCTGTGCGGATTTACACAATTTACCTCATAATCAAGGATCTCGCAGATCCACGCACAAGCTCCTGATATTGATGCAAATCCCATGTCACATGTTCCATCAGGGGATGAGGGGCATCGTGGGTCCCCCTATGCTGCATTGCAGGTGCCACTCAAGGGCTGCAAGTGGCAACTGAATAGGAATCAACACTGTGGAAAAATTTTCCAAAAAAAAACCCCCGGGGATAGCTCATTGAGAACATCAACATAAAATGTATTGATAAAAATTTCTATTTGTTCGCCTCAACCTGATGACGCGGAACCTGAAGATAATATTCATAACTTATTTGTCTTATCACAATGTTTTCAAACACTTGGTACTGATACTGTGTCATCCATTTTTTTTGTATTGACTAAGGAAAAAATTTTGGATGATCAGTCTCATACCAAACGGTCTAACATCAAACACAAAAAAAATTGAAACAGTTCATACATGTACAAATTTTTTCTCCAAGTATAAAAAAAAATTCATACATATACAAAATCTTTCTCCAAGTAAAAAATAACTATGTGACCTGTTTGACCAGGTCAATTTGATATATTCATAGCCCAAGAACACCACCTGAGCAGTAGGTGGCCATACTTTGAAAGATGGGCCACCTACTGCTCAGGTGGTGCCACCAATGAGGTGGCCCTACTTTTACAGTTTGGCTGCCTAGCGCTTCGGTGGGCGGGTCATTGCTCAATGCCACCTAAGGGCTAGGTGGCCCAACTTTAAAAGTTAGGCCACCTAGCCCTTAGGTGGCCTCCATCGCACGATCACCTGCTGATCGTGCGATGGAGTCCGGGGCCGAGAATAAACGGATTCTCGGCCCCGGGCTATGTCCTCAGCCATCGCACGACCTGCTGATCGTGCGATGGAGTCCGGGGCCGAGAATAAACAGATTCTCGGCCCTGGCCTGATAGACCCACCATCGCACGATCACCAGGTGATCGTGCGATGGAGGCCACCTACCTACCTAAGGGCTAGGTGGCCAAACTTTAAAAGTAGGGCCACCTAGCCCTTAGGTGGCCTCCATCGCACAATCACCTGATGATTGTGCGATGGTGTCCAGGGCCGAGAACAACCCGAATCTCGGCCCTGGACCGAGAGTAACCACATCGCACGATCAGTGACTGATCGTGCGATGTAGGCCACCTACCTAAGGGCTAGGTGGCCCTAC
>NW_006768783.1:557620-558619 GCF_000204055.1 Melampsora larici-populina 98AG31
CCCTCCATCGCTCGATCAGTCACTGTTCGTTCGATGCGTTGGCTGTCGGGGCAGGGCGGCGTTCGGTGGCTTTCATCGCACGATCACGTGATGATCGTGTGATGGCGTCCAGGGCCGAGAATAAACAGATTGTCCACCTAGCCCTTAGGTGGCCTCCATCGCACGATCACCTGATGATCGTGCGATGGTGTCCAGGGCCGAGTGCAGGTAGCTGCTTGGCCCCGGGCCTACACACCAGGCTATTGCACGATCACTGTGTGATTGTGCGATGGAACCAGGGCCAAGGTCTCATCTATCCTTGGCCCTGGTCTGAGATCCAAGCCTTTGCACAATCATCGGATGATCGTGCAAGGGTTTGGCCACCCAAGTGTTTAGGTGGGCCCACCTAGCACTTAGGTTAAAGGCCCAACTAAAACACCTTAGTGGGGATTAAAACGTCAAATTTAATCCCCACTTAAGCAATCAAGAAATATCGATCGATTCCTTCCCAGCTACCGCTACTACAACACTCGAACAGTCAACCCGACCTCCAACCTCAATTAATCAACTCCAGACCATCTGATCAGACTGAAACAACTCTGAAAACAAAAGAAAAACTCGACCTTCAGTGAGTTTTTCTTTTATGAATATTGACTCAAAACCGCTTACTTACCTTGTTCAATTGTTTCAAAACAGGTATGCCTTACGAAAATCGACCATCTCCTCCGCGCCTAGACTTCGGTGACGAAAAATCGATGGCTTCATCAACTGAAGACTCCGAAACGGACCGTTCCCAAGCCGAAACGAAGGAAGCTCTGCGTTCACAGGCCCCCTTTGTCGCTCCTTCGTTCCAAACCTTCTCGCAAGCGCCCTCAGTGCCTGGTCCATTCGATGCCGTTCGCAAGGTTGGTCTCTCCGATAATGAGGTCCAAGAGATCTCCAAGGAGGAGTATTACCAAAATGTCAATGGGACATCGGCCATTCTCAAGGAGCAGCTGAACGTCGCCGGCCTACCTCCTC
>NW_006768783.1:558719-642627 GCF_000204055.1 Melampsora larici-populina 98AG31
AAAGCATGTGACGATGCTTCCAAAGGTACCAGTCAACTATATTTCTTTATAGATGTTGACTGACCCTTGTTTTTGCTCTCCGTAGACGTAGAACGAGGAAAACAACCTCCTACGCGCCCAAACGTCAAGGTTATCTGGATAACTGATGATTCCCCACCCCCGCCGAACCGGAGACGGTCCGACCGAAATCGAGATGACCCGCCTTCCTATTCAGGAACACAGGTCCGATCAAAAAGGACCCGGTTGAACCTGGCTTCCAAACCGAGGGACCCTGTTTCGAACCACGAGCATGATTCGGAACAAGATGCGGATGCTGAGGATGACGATGATGAGGAAGAGGAAGAGGAAGAGGGAGAGAAGGAAAACGAAAAGGAGGAGGTGGAGGTGGTGGAAGAAAATAACCGAGTTGAGGATTCAGTACCCACCGAAGATAAAAATCATCTGTCCTCAAAATCACTCATAGAAGATGAAAGCGAAGAAGAAGACGAAATTATTCCAAGCCACTCACTCAAACCGAATGGAAGCAAGATGATCATTCAAGATCCACCCTCAGATATTGATGGTGAACCACTCTCTCCACCACTATCATCACCTGCGCGGACGAAGGAACCACGAATGTCCCCGATTTTGGAACGGTCTGATGAAGATTTACCTCCTCCTAAGGATTCGGAGGCTACCCACAGTCATTCAGGCCAAGTTCTGCCTGACTCATTACCTGCAGATGTTGAACAAGGTCCACAGGCCGCACAGAGTGATCTACGTGCTCAAATCTCCCCGGTGCAATTCAATTCACACAATCCTGTTCCTGATCTCACATCGGAAAACCTTAACTTGGACGGTGGAGAGAATATCCCTCCTGACGTGACGTCTCAAAAGGCACTTGAGCCCACGGTGGAACCTCTCAGTCAGCTCACCAGAAACCAAATGGGTCAGTTTATATATTACACACGCCCGGGTACTCTTCAGAGTAAGACATGGACATGCATACCCAAAACCAATCTTTGTTGACTTAATCTCACTGATTTTTTTTGCTTTCTATCATAGGATCTGAAGATCAAGTCACTCTTTGTGAAGATGCAATGGATTTAGACATACCTGTATTTGACTCGAGTGAAGTGGCAACTAATCCGGCCAACTTGCCATCCGCAACCTCGGAGGTGGGATTTATACTGAAGCATCAAGAAATTTTATGTCAAAGTTTCACCGAGTTTCCGGCCAAAAAATTATCTTCAGCTACCTTTGCCAAAGGTAGAGACAGTGCTTTCAACCTGATCACCATGAGGCTGGAACATATTCCTCTCTTGGAAAAGCCGGCTTTCCAATTACCTCCGGGAACCTGTTTCTCAGGCAGCAAGATGACCAATGCAGCATGGCTTGATTTTGTTAATGAGCAAGGTGGGTACCTATGATTGATTGATCTTTTGTACAATAAATTAACTGACATAAAATTATGTCACAGGCCTTCAATTCTTCACACCGGCTGAAGGTGAATTGCTGTTTAGCTCCGAAATATGGAGCCCTTCTTTGTTTCAAGAGTCTTTCAAACCGGACCTGGATTCAAATTTATGGCCGTATCAATTATGGCGGACTGTGCGGCCTACTGGATGTCCTTCCCAAAAGAAACGTCGAGAGGTTTCTAATTTATTTCAAGATGCTATTGCAGTTGCTGGGGATCAAGTCATTCACAAGAATACGTTTGAAGAAAACCCGGATGCTACTCCTTATGAAAATAGTTATAGATTTGTTTCTCATTTGTTATTAACTCGTCCAACCTTAGGCTCCACTGGTGGCGGAGAAAATCTAATTACTTCAGGCTCGTCAGGATCTCAAATAATTGCACACGACTCCGCAGTGGTCAAAGCCGGTACATTAAATAATCTTCAAAACTTTTCAGTCAGTGTTCACGATGTATTAATGGGGCTAGCTGTACTTGATTTACATTCAAAAATTCCTGAAAAAGCAACTGATGCTGAACAAAAACAAATCAAAAAAGATATCAATAAGAAGATTGACGAATTGAAGGAGGTTGGGTTTGGTTGGGGTTCCTTGGCCGGTTTCATAACTAGTGGTGTTAGAGGGTTAATGTTGGCTTCAAGAGATAAGCATGTGCCAGTGGGCAATTCTATGGCAATCATCAAGGCTGCGGAGGCAATTCAAAAGTTGGAGAAGATTTGGTGCCGGACCCATGATTACATTATGGGACTTTTGGTCAAAGGCTATTTCCCTCACAAGCGGTCAGTTCATCCTGGGAAATCAGTGTTTGGTGAGGTCAAGGTTCAAAAGATTCAGCTGGCCATATGCCTGGCCTACGACATTGGATACTATTGGTCAGTGCAGGTACCAGGTATGACTTGTGCTATTCTTCCTAAAGCTTATATCCCTTTGGTGAAGATCAACAACACCAAGCTGACAGTTGTAGGGGAAGAGGAAGATGCAATGGATCTTGAGTGAATGTTTTGTATCTTCTATGTTTTGTTTTCTGCTTTCGTCACCAAAATACTCTTATGTAAGCAATGTCAACTATCATTGGTTCTTGAGTAATGAAACTTTCCGTGCTACAACCTCTGTGTGAAACATCACCTTACAGTTGATATGTAAACATATCAACTGTAAGGTGTAAGGCTACATGTGTATACATTGTGTAATGGCTGACCACAACTCAGCCACCATTCGAGTGGAAGCATTTAACCAGTCCTTCGTTCCCAGATTCTTCTGATCTTATCATTATTGAAATCTGTTCTGTCCGCTTCCTTCAATTTGTTGAATCCACCAAGGTAATCCATGTTCTTCCTTTGTCTTCCCGTCTGTTGTTTACTTTACCGAGATGAAGACAGATCATATACGAAGAAATATTACATCCTCAAGAAGAAATGGAACCTTGAAGAATCCACAAGAAGCCGCAACTAATTGATTGTAGATGAATAAATCAATCAATATTTCTCAAACATCTGTTCAATTCATCGCAAAAGAAGACTCATATAATTCAAAACATTTACCTCTCATGATTTACTCACAAACAATTATTGAAGACGGTGGCACTTGAGATACATGCAGAGATGTTTATGTCTCGTGAAGGGCAGGGCAAGTGACCGAGGGGTCCCCCAACTACCAGCCTAACCCTTTGCTAAATGTATCTCAGTGCTTCCACATTTCATTCCTCAAGAAATTACTCAATACTTATTCAATCAATTATTCATAAATGCAAATTGACTTAAATCATTTACAGCTCACCGTTATTCAGATTGACTCATGGAAGACGGTGGCACTTGAGATACATGCAGAGATGTTTATGTCTCGTGAAGGGCAGGGCAAGTGACCAAGGGGTCCCCCAACTACCAGCCTAACCCTTTGCTAAATGTATCTCAGTGCTTCCGCATTTCATTCCTCAAAAAATTACTCAATACTTATTCAATCAATTATTCATTCATAAGACCTCACATTGAATCATTTCATATAACCTAAATTTTAATCACTTATTTCTATGCGTCCCCACACACATTCCAAAATATTCAAGTGTTGAACATACCATTAATCAAAGCAATTTTTTTTCCCTGTAGATGGCCAAACCAGTATCTGAACTCCGAAAGCAAAAGATGGTCAAGTACCAAAAGCGGAAGAAGGCTCAACAACACAATGCCCAACGGGATCCGGTCCGGGATGTTGGAAGAGAACATGTCAGTCAAAGAATCAAAGCAGGAATCAAAGACCGGTTTGGCTTGCCAGAGGACTGTGATGTATTCCGAGTTCCTCAATTTGGGAACAGGAAAGAGCGAGTAGTGACCTATGGGACTGTGGTACTTGTGAATCTGGCTGGAAATAAGCTTATATGTGTTGCTAGGTTCAACAAAGAGGTCAAGTCCCTCGACCTTTCTGTTGTTTCCACATGGCTGAAATTTCTTGCTGCAGGACCCCGCCAGCATTGACCCTGCCCAAGTGCAACTTTGGAAAGACTTTCGAAGGGCCATCAAGATCATGCATCAACACTCTGAAGCACGGGGTGTGATCAAGGAAAATCATGCAGTCAAGATGCTACCGCCCCACGAGCGGCAAGGTACTATGAAAGCATTTGGTCACAGATCATCTAAGCGTGCTGGACAATATCAGAGAGGAACAGTTATTGGTTTGTTTATCTTCACCTTTCCACATAAGGACATTTCAGAAACTTAATCTCTTCAATGTCTTAACACCAGCCACCTATGCCCAAAATTCATCTACCAGCGAGGACCCAGCCAAACTAGACGAGGACGAAGCCCGCCAAGATGAACTTCCTTGGGTAGTGGACTTTCATGCTGAAAGGACATGTTCATTATCTCTATTTGTGTATGGTTCCAACAAGAAGCTGGCCAAAGAGACTGATGCCCCGTCGTGGGGATCAAAAGAGCCGGTGCCTGTGCCTGGTAGCAAAGAGTGGGAGAAATCACCCAATGCCCAAGTCTTTGGGCACAAGGCTTTTGTGGGATCCAATGTGATTGCTACCACTGGAGGATTCCGCAACGGAGTTCATTGTGACTTTGATGCCACTGGATTTGCTTCTGGTTTCTTCTGCTTAATTGATGCCAACACATGTTGAGTATTTAATATTCACAGTCTTCTGACCAATCTGCTGACATATGTAATCTATCACAGCCGAAATTATTACTCCGGCAAGAAGACTCGAACTTTTGGCCGAGAGGAAGGAAGAAATTGAACTAGAGAAGAAGACTGGACACCGCATTGATAAGAAGCATCCCCAAGTGGGTGCCAAGTTTGTAATTCACATCAGTAACTATTTCAAGTTTATTGTAGACATCAATGCAGCTGATGTGGTAGAATTACTGTGGGCGACAGATGTTCGCCACAACACCAAACATTTTTTATTTTCTGAAGGAGAGAAAAAAAAGACAACATACTTGCAGGGTGCTGTAACAAGGGAAAAAACCAAGGCAAGAAAAGGGATTGGAAAGAGTAAAGGGGCGGTAGACCATGTACTTGCTTATGCTTGTAGCACTCAGATCAGTACCACTGTGGTGGCAGCAATGAAGGAGATTATGGAACAGCGGGTTGGTTTGGATGATGAGAGCTGGGAAAAATTGCACAGCAGCCTTGCAGAGACCTACGATAAGCAGATGCAACGGAAACGGGCCAATTTGGACCATCTTCAGAATAAGATTACTTCTTATAAGGAAACAAAAGGTTCAGCACTCAGATTTTTAAAATGATATATACATGTTTTTTTTTGTTTTTAAGATGATAATTTTGTGAGCAAAGGGTTTTTGTAAATTTTTGAATTTTTTAAGAGCAACAAATTTTGGAATACAGATTGAAAGGAAAGAATTTACTCCTGAATTTCTGCCTTGTGCTAATCTCTTGCTGGAATATGAGTCTGTTCCCCAGACTTACCTCCATACAACAGCTCCATCTCCTCCCGTACACTTAATTTTGCTACCTTTGGCGGTAGCAACCCCAGGTGCTTGCATATCTTGTTGCATTCGTGCTGGGTAGAGAAGTTCTCCAAGCCTTTCCTTCCAGTATTTCCGTCGCACCAAGCCATAATGGGGCCAAAACAAACCGTCAGGCAAAATGTTGGAATGCAAGCAGAAAAGTACTTACTTGCTTGTATCCACAATCAAAGGGTCCGTCAATACCAAACCTACCCCCTGAAGATCCGCAACCATTCTTCTTCCGCCATAGTGTTTATGAGACCAATGACTGAGAGCTTGCATTACTTCATTGACTAAAGGACTGTCTGAAGGCCGGAGTTCAAAGTTGTGATTGCTGGTATACTTGCGGTATTGTGTAACATCAAGTACTTCTTCAAAGAAATAAGCACATTCTGTCGTAGCACTGCTTCCTGCATAGACTGGAAAGTTTTGAACCATCTGGAAAATAAAAACATGTTATCGAGAAAGCTTGAATAAAATGAGATCCATATATTTGACTCACACGAATGTTTTGGATAGCTTCAACTGTTGCAGGGAAAAGTTGAATTTCATTCAGACCCAAAGCGGCTTTCTTAAACTTTTCAATCACCATGGAAACAGCAGCATACACTCCACCGGATTCTTTATGGACAGCCAGATGAGTCATATTGGGAGGCAGCTCCCTCCGCTTCTTGGCAACCATCGGAGTCACCTCACCACCAGGTGTTCTTCCAAAGGCATTGTAACATGTCCTGAAAGAACCTTTTCTAATCACCACACTTTCATCAACTTTGAAATGATACGGTGTTACCACCCATTCAGGTTTACCTTCTGCATTTCCTGTCAAAATGCATTTTTTCCCAACGGTGAAACCGTCTGTAGTCTCAGCAGGTGGAACAGGGCGAGCCATGGGAAGCTTTCGACCAAATACGGAGATATCAATAGCCTCTCTGAAATCAAAGGCCGGTACTAAGGAGGGCATGTCAGCCAGACCAAAAATGAGTAGTGAACAAGAGCGGTGAGCTTACCTGTCTGGTGAGGTGGTATCACATGAGTCATAGCTACAGGAGCCACATCACTCTGAGCACGGTGGGGAGATTTTCGTGGGGTGATGGGTGGCGGGAGTGTGTATGTACTATTCTTGGTTTTAAAATTAGAAGCCTTCTTTCGAGTGACTCGTGGTGAGGTGACTTTTGTTGAAGTTGAAGGTGTACACCTGGCTTTCTTGCTTGGCTGGAATATTTCGACACTCAAAGGCAGATCACCATCACTATCACTATCACTATCACCATAATCCGCTTCTTCATCTCCATCATCTAATAACATCTCCTCATAAGTCAAATGTTGAGATGCCTTTCTTTTAGCTTGTCGTTGAGGTTGTACCGGCTTACTGGTGGAAGGTCGAAGCCAAGGATTATTTTTGACATATTTGTCAGCCAGAAAAATTAGCTCGAGGCTAGGTTCTCCTTTAGTGTCATCAAGATATCTGGCAAAAACTTCATTGTTATGTAAGACCACAGGTGATTTCCGGCCACGGCCGGTTTTGGCCAGGTTGAAATACTCAGAGTTGTAAACTTTGGGTGCCTGAGGGTAAAGAGGAGAGTCAACCGAGTGGTCCCACAGGTTGAAGATGCCTTCCTTGGTGTCGTCCAAGAGTGTCAACAATGACCTATCCACAGTGAAAGTTCCCCAAAGTCGACCATGAGCGAAAGAGCCGGTGTCGTATATCACCATCCATCCTACAGAGCATACTCGGCCAGTGTGAGTAGTGAAAGGTGGAGGTTTAGGTGCTGCTGGGTGACCATTAAACATGCGGTTGCTGCTAGCTTGTTTCTTGGCAGCAGCTCGCTTTGACTTGTCGCTTTGAAGTTGGTGAACATGAGTACCAGTGGAAGTCGAGGTACGGGCTGCAACAGCTGCTTTGGCATTGATGACCTTGAGATTGGCAGGGCGGGGTTGAGAAGCTTGGGTGGGTGCCTGCTGGGGGGGAGAAGGAACCTTTTTGTTTCGGTCCGCATTGATGTTTTCAAGGCAGGGTCCACATATTTTGTGTTCGCCTTGACGGAGAGTACTTTGACATAAGGGACAAGTAGGTCGGTTCATGATAGTGAAATATGAGTATCTGAGAGAAACCAATGTCAAAGAAGAAGCTGATTGAAGAAGATTGAGGTCAATCAAAGAAGATTGAAGTCGATCGGAGAAGATTGAAGTCGATCGAAGAAGATTGAAGAAGATTGAAGTCGATCGAAGAAGATTGAAGAAGATTGAAACTGATTCAAGAAGATTGAAACCGAATCAAGAAGATTGAAGAATATTGAAGAGGATTCAAGAAGATTGAAACCGATTCAAGAAGATTGAAGAAGATTGAAACCGATTCAAGAATATTGAAGAAGATTGAAGAAGATCGAAGAGAATTGAAGAATACTAGGGAACAATGAAGCCGATACAAGAATATTGAAGAAGGGTGAAGCCGATCCAAGAATATCAAAGAAGATTGAAGACAATCAAAGAAGGATGAAGAAGAGTGGAGACGATCAAAGAGGTTCAGTGTAGTGTAGAAGAGTGAAGACGATCAAATAAGGATGAAGAAGAGTGGAGACAATCAAAGAGGTTCAGTGTAGTGTAGGTTTGGTTGAACAAGTGGATGGGTGGAGACTATAACAAAAGTTGGAGGAATGACTAAGATGATCGGTGATGGTGTGTGGGTTGTGTGATTGGTTGAGAGGTAGAGGTAGAGAGGTACACTTTTCATCATCTAATGTGAAGTTTTCATTTTTGGGGTCTTTGTTTATGGTGTGTTAATTGTCGTTTTTTGATTATCGACATTTGTTTTTTGATTTTTGACTTTTGATTTTTTGATTTTTTGATTTTTGAATTTTGATGTCCTCTTTTGTGGTTTCCTGGTACTTTTTGTGTCAATGCAACAATGGGGTGACAAATGTTGAGTTTCAAGTTGTAAATCTACTGAAATTTGGGCCGTAACCTGGTCTGAAAGGGGTTTCTGCCATGACTTTTACTCCGGTACAGGGGTTTTTGCCCTGTATTTGAGTATTTTCTGTAGTTTTGTCTTTGATTTTTGAATTTCGCACCCGGGAATTGTGATTTTTGATTTTTGATTTTTGCATTGTCACCTTGACACCTCTCGCATTCCGTACCGGTCATTCAAAGATTGGCTAGTATTGAAGAGCAAGACAAATTAGACGGAGCGGTCATAGAAGGCACCGATCTCAATCATGACAATCAGAATCTAGATGATAGCGATGACAATGATGTGGATAGTGTGCACAGTAGTGAATCCAACAAATCAACTACTGATCCCCAACGTGACAAAGAAGAAGAAGAAGATGCGGAGCAGCTAGACAAACCTCAAGTATACCAACGCCGTAAGACGGCCTACCTTCTTGGTGATACATATATGAAACAGCTGACTAAAGACGTAAGTTGTTCTTTTGTTCCTCTCTTTTACCTGTTGGTTTTTTCTTCTCCTCTCGCTAATTTTTGCTTCATTATTTAGATGGATACTGTGAACAAGAAGCTCACCCGTTCAAGCGCCCACCGGGCCGACTTCAATCGCCGCCGACAACAAGCAAATTTGCAGCGTCAAGATGAAGATTTATCTTAACTCAAAGCCCTTTTATCAGGTCATGGTATACGCTGGGGTATCCGTGCTGAACGTTGGGAGAGGATGTGGGAGTCTTGTAATGTAGGTTTTGTTATTTTCTTATCCTATCTGTTTGGTCTATGAAGGTTGCTAAGTGTGTCCATGTATTAGCTCATTGATCGAGTCATGAGGGATGACATGGAAGAAGTCCATTCAAAGAGGCGTCGCCCGAGGAAGGATGGGAAAAAGCACGGGTATTTTGAGGAGGTGGTATTCTCTGTTGCAGATTGGCAAGCCATGAGGGACATGTTGGACATTCTGACGGTAAGTATTACTTGATTTTTTATATTTTTCATTCATTTTCAATCTTTTTATACTTATTCTAATCTTCTTCTTTTCCTCCTTTCCAGCCGTTCAAGTTTTTGACTTGGGAGATGGAAGGCGATAAGCCAACCGGATGCTTGGTTTTGGTGAAGTATGTTCAGCTGAAGGCTTCCATGGAGGATCGAATCAAGAAGATGCATGAAAACGACCCCCTCTACCCCATGGTGGATGTTATGATCGACAAGATCATTGCATACCTGAACAAAGCCCTCGATTGCGACACATTGATCTTAGCCGCCATTTTCCACCCTGGACTTTGAGTCAAATTTTTCTCGCATTCTTTGGGAATGGGGTCTGAAGGTAATAATCGGGCTGAGCAGTTATTGAGATCTGTGTTTACTCAGAAACGGGATGATATGTTCCTTGATCACCAAACCACGACTCCTCCTCGATCCGAATCCCCGACTGTAGACGGTTTTGGATCTTTAATGCCGTCTTTCTACAGTGATTTAGTGACATCGAGCGAGCTTAGTGAGCTTGATCGATATCTTCAAGGGGTTGATCCAATGGCAAGTCCTAACTTGAACAATCCACAACTTGCTTTGGATTGGTGGAAGGTGAGCATAGTTTTTCCGCACATTCTTATTTTGCAATTAAACTGATCATAGATTTTATTTAGGCTCATGCTGGGAAATACCCAGTCTTGTCAGTCTTAGCTCAGGACTATCTTGCCACGCCTGCTGCGTCTGCTGCACCGGAACGTTCGTTCAGCGTGGCTGGACGTGTGTGTACAGCAGAACGAGGTGGGATGACTCCTCGAATGATCGAGATGACAGTCAGTGGCCAGTTGTGGGTTTCAGAAGGTGTCCCATTGAGTGGTGACTTTGCTGAAGTGGAGAAGGTGATGTCTTATGCAAAGAAAGCAATTCAAAAGAAAACCCGTAATACTTATGTCTAGTTAGTTTGTGTTACTTTACTAGTTTAAATTATTTTCAATCTTTCTTTACAGTCGTTGCAGTGAATTTATTTTATTTTACTCTATCAGGTTCTTTTAAATTTTTCAAGCTTTTCTTTACGCTCATTACAAATGGTTTATCTTACTTTACTTTATTATTTTCAATCAATTTTTTTATTTTTTCTTTACGGTCTTTACAATTAGTCTGTTTTATCTTACTTGTTTAGTTTTCTTTACTGTCTTTACAAGAATAGCGCTTGTTTTTCTTTTTTTTTGGCTCGACTTGTTTTGAAAAAAAATCACCACTTTTTTGCTTGAAACGCTGCGATGCGCTGCGTGAAATCACCGCGTTTCGCGTTACTATTTTGTAGCAAGATACTCGCCGCGCCCCCGCTGATACTAACTAGGTAGGGTCTCCAAAAAAATCGCAGCGCTGCCGATTTCTACGTTTTCAGCGCTGCGAGCCAGGCTTGCTCCAGAAGTCAGGTAGCAATGCGGATAAAGGATTTGATAGTAAGGTAAGATGAAAGCTGCATTCAAGAGTATTTTTGAGGAATAATTGAAGTCAGTCGATGTTGCTAATTTTAGGTGTGTGTCCAATGCAAATTTGTGGATATTGGGGTTGCTTGTGAGTTGATTTATTGGTGTGCTGATCATGATGATGTGCATAGGTTTTAATTGAAACCTCTCTTCTAGGATAAATTGGTCAAATTCTTTGGCAAATATTGGTTGAAGTGTGAGGTTGGCTGTGTAGACAAGTATGTATGTATAATGAAATGAGGCTCATTTTGCATGGCACAAGTACCATAAGCAGGTCCTTTTTTACAGATTTGGCTGGCAGCGGTGATATCTGAGTGCCTTGGGCATGATGTACATTTTTTTTGATTTGTTCCCAAGGGCCTGTTTAAATTTTGCGGGAAAACCTCGGAGATGGAGGGAGACAAAAGGAGACAAGGGGTTCTGATCAATAACGGCAGTATTCACCACTTTTATAGCCATTATTGATGGGAAAGGAGGATGTACAGTGGTGGACTCATGACAAAGGACTGTGTTTTGGCCTTTGAGGGGAATCAAGTTTTGCGGGCAAAAATTGCCCTCTTTATGAAGCTTTTTTCACCATTTGTGAAAAAAAGTGACACAAAGAAGACAAATGTTTGCCTCACTGGGGCACATTGATTGATAAAAAAACAATGATTCTGAGGATTCCTCACTTGCAAGGTCTTATAAACCTTCACTAAAAGTCTGGAAACTTGGTCTGGCACAACTTCTCAAGAGAGCAAGTAACTTGGAACTTTGGTTTGATTACAAGCTAACTCCAAACAAATCCCAGATTGGCTCTCTGAGGAGTGAGGAAATCTCCAAAGCCAGGCGGTGACAAGGAAATGGTAAGGTGATTGCAATATAAACCCATGACTATCATTTAAGTGGCGGGTGCCGCTGTTGTCAAACCAAACCCAACATGTTTATTTTAAAACAGCCAAAAGCATGAATTGGCAAAATGAGGTTTGCTTGACTTATAATGCATGCATCTAAAAACAGATCATACTTATGGTCACTCAAGTCACAAGGGCCTAAACACAACTTAGGCGATTTGTGATTGCACAGCCATTTTTGAGTGCTAGATTGATATCCCTCAGCAAATTTGTCAGCAAGTAAAGTACCATCAAGCAACTTAGAAGGGTATTGATATTATTGGCTCCAAAAAATGAGTGGTGATTGAATACATTGCAAACTGGTCCAAAAACTCCCCAGATCAAGGAAAACATATAAAAAATCTTTCCCAGGAACAGAACTACTGTCTGAACATTTACACAAGATTACTTTTCTTTTATCTTTCAAAATATCTTGAAGTTGTTCACATCTAGAAAGAGAAAAAAACAAGTTCCAAATACACAGGGTTCTATTTTGTTCAAGGGATTTGCTGACTTTGCTTTTGATTTGACACATCCCAGTTGAAGTGGTAGGATATGACCATACTGATATGGTTGCTGGTCACATTTACAATATTCAATTCCTTCTTATTTGAATAACACCTCAATGAATTTGAGCAACAAAAACCTCACTGAATGGCCAGCATTGGGTCCATCCTACAAAAGAAGAAAAAATCAGTGTTCATGTTTTTCAAGTGAATCCAATGTTGATAGAAGGGCCTCAAAATTTTTGATATGAGATGAGGGAAAACTAGACTAGAATTGACATAGCTCCACTTTCAAGATTGCAACATGTTTAATGAAGCACAATGAACTGTGTCATCCTGAGACTCTAAGTCGTGGCAGATGACTGGTAGTTCAGAGCTGAATAGTACTTACAAAATGTATTCTATCAAGTTTTAGACAATAATTATTGAAACTTGAGGGAGATTATTTTTCAATTCTTTGTAAGTATGTAAAAGGAACTATAGCCGTTACGTATAGTTGTCTTAGGTGCGGGATGATTACCGCTTCCAGTAGCTTATCAAAGTGCAATCACGACGGTAGCCTTCTAAGGTGAATACAAAGAGATTTGTGGTTATTCCTTAGGTGACGCTTTAGCGTTGGTTTGATGAATTTATCATCAAAAGGAAAACGAGAGACTATCTACAATATCAATTCAAATAGTAAGGAAACCATTGATTTATAAAGAGATAGTGACTCAGAGAAAAAAGGGTGTCTTTGATGTGAAAGAAGATGCAATAAAGGATTCTAAAAGATAAGAATTCTAAATAAGTCTTCTTTCAAATGGAAGATAAACAAAGAAGGATTTTGATGTAAAATACTAATTCAATGATGAGCTGCGGTAAAAGTGGTATGGTATATGTTAAGATTTTTCTACTTCTTTTTGGATGCATGGAATCCTTGTTTATATATTTGAGTGAGATGTTTGTTCCGAGCTAGACTGTCAGGGTTTCCCTGGATGCTGTCATCAGGGGTTTCCTGGATGCTGTCATCAGGGTTCTTATCTGGTACGCTGAAACCAGTAACATATGCTCCCTATGTTGGATCACTGTCACTCCTTGACAATGGGGTCTTAGGTATTTTGAGCTATGTCAGGGTGGCTGATATAATTATTCAATACTGGTAAGGGTCTAGAACTTACTCAGTTAGTATCCTGACTGGCTATTCCGCTGGGTACGTGGAATAGTAAGGTACGTGTAGACCTAAGTATCAAATTAAAACCAAAGAATTAGTAAGGATCTACTAATAGCTCGATTGCATGGGCCTACTGTGGTAACAGAGGTAGGATAGTCAATCCTTAGACCCGATCTTTTCTCTACAGCTGAATAGCTGAGAGTAGCCCGATATCTTACGATAAATGGGAATCTCGTCCAACTTTACGTTGCGAGAACTGAATGGATGACTAATCGGAATATCACTTACTAATGTTAAGCTGGCAAGCAAACTGGAAGGGGTTCTTGACGGGATCTTCAAGTCTAGAAGGATTTTAAGCTGGTTTTCAAACACAGGGTGGTAAACACGAACTACTACAACGAGATCAAGAAGGAACAAAATAAGCTTTCAGACTCTGAAGAATTCCACGAAAAGAATAGAGAAAAAGAATATAGGTACTTTTATTTCACAGTATCTAAAGTTTCAAGTAGGCAAGGTTTCTGCTTGTGAGAAGTGGAATAATTCGTAAAGAGTGGTTCAGCTTTTATAACTTATAATTTGATTATAAAAGGGATAGAAGGACTACTAAAGAGAATCACTGGACTTTTGCAAAAAAGATAACTGACTTGGTTACTTTGAATATTTGAGATGGGGTGGAATTTGATCTTTCTGTTTGGTAGGAATGTAGCATGGTTTTTATAGTCGTTCCTTCCTTGTTCCGGTCGGGCGGTGCTATCAGCTAGGACGGAGTTTCTTGCTCCGAGTTTGTTATCTTACCAAAAGATCTTTTCATGGCTCACCATTGTTGTCATCGGAACTAGTACGTTTTTCTTAGTCTAAGAAGCATCTCTGTTCCTTCTAGCCTTCTTTACGTAAGGATTTATTAACTGATGTTTATATTTTTCACAGAACTATTACGTTCATTTAAGGAAGTCTTATCAGGTGACTTAGACGTTGTAGTATTTAAAGCTCAACAAGAGCTTTACAACACCTAAGAAGGGATAATCTACTACGTGTAATATAGTAGAAGTTGCCTAAAGACCGCCTTCTTCAAAGAAACCAGCACAAGGGCACTTGCTGACCACTTTGTGATAACAGAGAAAAAGATAAAGGCACCAGAGAAAATAAAGCAATACTGTTGTGAAGTATTATTCCCAGATTTTAAGCGCAAAAATACACACACTATGTTATTACTAGCAATACTGTTGGTAAGTATTATTCCCAATTTGACTTATAGTCTTTAACACACGTAAATAAATTTCTCCTTGCTTTGAAGGGGCGGATTTAAGTGATCTTAGTACAAATATAGTAGATAAATGATGATTTATAACACTACAACAAAGTTATAAGATTCAGAAAGGGGAAAAACAATCTCAAAATCATTAAAGAGTACTTATATCCACATGTAACAACCTCTACAACAGTCAACAGCTTCAAAAACCAGTCAAATCCGCCTAAAGAACCCTAAAAACCATGTAATGACGCAATGTAAAGATCTTGTTACCAATGTATGATGTAGTTTTCACAGCCAAAAGTGACCAATGACGCAATGATTTAATGTACAGCACTTCTTGAGATGAATACAGGCGATTTTTTCCTTGTAAACTAGCTGCAAAACAATTTTTGAGATTACGATTTTTTCAGAAGTGGTCCAATTTTGATCTACTATAGTGCATCTTGTAGCCCTCGTGATACTGATCATTTATGACACCCATATCACCTATTTCTGATGAGTGATGAGTAAGATATTGAGTTGTGAAGTTAAGGTTTTTGGTGTTACATGTTGACTTGTGACTGTAAATTCAAGATTCACACCAATTTCTTATTTGCCTTATAACTTTTTACATACATCTCCGTTACTAATGATTTAAAGTTTTTAAATTATGTAATCCACTCTTCTGCGTTGAATGAGCTATCTACCAACTTAATCTGATGTTATTTGACATATGTAATTAGCTGAAAACCTTCATTTTCCACGAAATTCACCCATTTTCTTCACTTTTCACAGCTGCTACTCTCTTTTTCTTGCTCATGTAATATGACATCATCTTCTATAACCTTAAAAATCCAAGAAAATCCTCTTGGCAACCTTAATTTTCACTACTACCACCATTACATATGTAAACTACACGCATAACCCTTGTTCACCAACTGCGAAAAAGTACCTTTCTGCTAATAACTTCTGTTTTCCCTTATCAACCTTGAAGATTAAAATTGTTACTGTATAATAAAGTGTTGTTCTTTCATATTCTAACCTTATAAAACCCATAACCTAATTATAAATAACCTAAAAACCATTTTCCAACTTTTACACCTAGATTTTCAAATTTTTCTTATGTTTTCTTTTTCTGTCTTTTTGTAATAACTTTGTAAGTAAACTATGTTGATCTTAAGAATATTTTTGAAATGAGATGACATAATATTGAGCTAATAAGTATACATAAGCCTCTAAGAGCTTCAATTGATCTGAAAACCTGAATTTCGAATTTCCTGCTATACTGAAGTTTTCTAATAACTTGGTAAAGTAATGATGATTAATTTTCTTGCTTGATATCATAAATAGATCACCACAACGTTTATCTTGGAAATACTATATTGCTCTACTTGGTCCTCTTGCATTACTCACGCTATGAGTGTTCTTCGTTGTTAACTGTTTCTAGTGTCCTTTACGTATATATCTTTTATTACGAGCTTCTCTTTCTTGGCTCTTTTCTCATGTTTGATTACATTGGTATTCTTATGTAATAGGCTTCTTAGTTTTAATATATCTATTGATTAATTGATTGTCTTTGAGTTCTTTGTAAGGACTTTGATATTCTTTCTTATGTTTTTTATTCAATCAATGGGACCTTTGATACTAGGTCTATAAGTTGTATGAATCTTTGAAACTAGATTCTAAAGTGTTTTTGTTTTATATATATATATATATTTATGTTTTTATTAATGAAAATGATATGCTATATTTGAAGTACTTCTGGTGCTTATCGTTAAGCGCTCGAGTGCTGACAAGCTATGTTTCCACTGATCAGTGGATGCTTGTGCATTAAATCTGTTGTTCTGACAATGGGAGTATTGAGAATACTTCTCATGGCTGACAAACTGCACAGCCTTGTTAGCGCTCTAATTAATGAATATATTGAAAAATGGAGTAGAGTATGGCACAATAATGATGTTTGAGTGAAGAGAGAAAAAGAACCAGCACCTAAACAACACAGGCTATGGAAAGAGAGAGAATATATATGAAATGTACAAGCATCGAATGTCTATAAGCATATTAGTAATTTGATCAGTAGTGAGTAGTGACTGGAAGTCTGCAGGAGTAATTGGAACTATTTGGTG
Source organism: Melampsora larici-populina 98AG31 (assembly GCF_000204055.1). Lineage (NCBI taxonomy): Eukaryota > Fungi > Basidiomycota > Pucciniomycetes > Pucciniales > Melampsoraceae > Melampsora > Melampsora laricis-populina. The sequence continues at coordinate 575,424 of NW_006768783.1, forward strand.
GTAGTAGATATCATAGTGTGTGATATTTACGTACACCAACAATCTTTTCATTTTCTAAAGAATGTGAAGTAGGTTGATTAAGTCAATTGATTCTACTGTGTAAAATTGAATTTACTCCTTGGATTAAAAATCTCAAAATCAAGATAAAAAACCAATGAGGTATCACGGTTTCTTTTATGATGCTTCCAATGGTTTAAGTTCATGGTCATTGTTGAGCTCACAGTGAGTTACAATTTGTAATTTTATCATTGCCAATGAATTTTCACCATTGTAAGGCACTTCATCCCTATTACTGATACAAAAGAAGTCATTCAAGACCCTTTATTAAGATTGTTTTTGAGAGATTAAGAAAAGGTGAAGTTCACTCAGTAATACCGGCAACAGTCAAAAAGGGTAGAACACTTGAATAAAATAAGAAACAGAAGCAGAACAAAGAGTTTGAATAAGTCTGTCTGAAGATTGTCAACCCTGTATGTACAACAAAGAGGCAGACAGAGAGAAAGCAACTTAGAAGAGAAGAAATACAAACATTAAATGTAAATGAAATAAACCTAATCAATACAATTTTGAAAGAATGGCATACAATTTGATACTTCAAAAATTCTTTTGATTTATTTACAATAATTTAGATGTAGGTCTGGTCAGAGCAGAAAGAGTAGATAAACTACTTGAACCACAAGAATTAAGTTGATCTGGAGGTTTATGAGTTGTTATTGAACTTGAAGAAGGAGAAGGAGGATGAAATGGGGATGAAAAGGATTTGGGAGTGGATGTGGGTGCTGGAGTAGACGGATCAGCTTTAAGTAGTAAAAAGGAAACCTAGTGATCTGTAAATGTATCTCAATCTCCTACAATATCATCTCCCTCAGATCAAAGTGAAGTACATTGCAGATCTGACAAAACCTTTGTAATTGATCCATTACAGATAGTACATGAACTCCTAAAGGTAGCTTTCTGTAGGCCCACTTGTTGCCATGGGTTGTTGTTCCAGGATAGAATGGTAGGCAACAATGAGAGAGTCTTGAATTGTTTTGTATCAGCTCTAGGCGTGGTGATGAATGAAAGGAGAACATTTGTAACAAGACGCCTGGTAGGATTCAAACATCCTGAAAGGTTAGCTTCAGGATTCAGGTGTTTGCATAAGAAGGAAGAGACTTCTACCTACATAGCACCTGGCCTTAGGCAATTGACATACCTGGGTTTGGAACACTTCATTTACGAGACCAACATTCGATATTATCAAGATTCTTGAAGCATGCATAGGTTTGTCTCCGTTAGAATTTGGATGATTATCTAGCAACTACATAGAGCCTGATCGCCTTGCATCTGAACAACCTCATACAATGAATTGAGGTTCACACAGAGAGTTGGCTTTCAAGATGGAAAGGGTCGCAAATAATTGAGCACACAACGTTGATCAATGACCTATGTCACAAAAGGGAATTCATGGAGGCTGGGTGTTTGAGAAAATCCATCTTTTCACATTCACTCACAACTTATTTCTGTCTTTGTCGCTATGAGTTGCCCAGATACATGCAATCATGAGTTACACATATCTGCAAAAGTCACCAATAATGTTCACACTTTTTGGGGGTAGTCATTTCAGGGGATACCTCCCGGTTGGCTCATTTGGTATGTTCGGCTGAATTAAAGATCTCAACAAAAAGTATCTTTGCAGGTGATTCTGAACGGGTGAAGAAGAAGAGCATGAAATCTGCTGGAAAGTTTAAGCATACTCTCTCATCCTTATCTTAGCCCTCCTCAGCCTTTCCGAGCGAGCCTGTGATCATTTGGATTCGGTCCTGATCTCGAAACTGCTGGTGACTTACTTGAGGGTGAGTGAGGTGAGTGACGTCTGAACGTCCGATCGGTAGCTGCATAATTGGCACCCCCTTACATCTTATTTTCCGTCTGACTTGAGACTTCTCGCCGGAGAAAAGGCCTAAGATGTAAGATCAGAAAATTGAGAGGTCAGCGGAGCATGCGATGTAATTGAGAACGGCTGAGGGACTAACAAGTCACTGTTGATTCCTACTTGACAAGCTGGCCCGAAATGCCTCAAAATGCCGCTGAGGTATCCGAATGTTTTTGACAATGACCAAACTTTGGCAAATTAGATAGGTAGCCAATGGGTGAAATACAATTTAATTACTTGTAAACTGATTGCATGTGGCATCACCAGAGCCAAATCTTTGACTTTGGCTGATTAGCTGAGACACCAAAGCTGAAATTATCATGAATCCATGGACCAAGATTTCAAACGAAATCAGTTCGTGATAGGGGCGCTCAGTTAGCCCTGCACCTCTCATATTTCAGCCTCCACATATTGAAGAGAGTGATTTAGAAAGTTGATGAATTTGTTCATAAACCTTTTTCCTGCAGAGAGATATGCGCAGTGAACCCTAGACTGACTCGAGACTCGAGCAGCTTGAGCTCAATCGGCTGCCAGCGCGCACTAAATTTCTGATCTACATATCAAGCTCGGCGAGGCACAGTATGAGTACACGCACTAGTAAGGACGCGAACAATAAATGTCGATGCGTACTGGTTTACGTCACGCTAAGGATAGGATTACTTTTCAAAGTCACTAGTTGGCAATGTGCTCATATCCGAAATCATTTGATGTAAGCTCAATGTTATCATACTTTCTGATCTTGTAAGTGATTGACGTTCTAACAGATGACATAGCTCCGGCTTTTTACACCTTGGTTGATGACGGCAAACGAAAACCGGTTTTTTATACAGCTCTAGCGCAAGCTGGCTCACCGTCGAATTTCAATCATTCGGCGTCTTCAAGCCTTCGAACCCGAACGCCGGCTGAATTCGACCTCATGTCGGCTTTGGACATTTTGAGACTGCAGTATACAAATAAAGTGGGGTCCATGCTGTTCATGCGATCGTCCAATTTTTACATAAACATGGGCACCAATCATTGCTTGGAGTGAGTTGGTTCCATTTTGAATTTGAGTGCACAAGTGGGCCACGGTTCTCTTCACATTCAATCTGCAATTTGACCCTTCACCCTCTTCTCCAGACGGAGTCGCCTCGAGTGGACGCTAACAACAATGACGAGTAATGATATAAGATTAGAGATCTAATTGACTGCACCTCGTAGCTCTCGAGTCGATTGATAATGGGATATGCATCCATTTCCCTTCTGTGCGTCAGTCATTCACATCGGTATCACTTTCATCATCGTCACAAATACCAACAGGTTCTTCGAGCCCCGAACTTCCTTTTGGTGTTTGTTGACCACTCACTCGCGACTTACCAATAGTGGGTATTGGAAGAAAGAGAGAGATAGAATCGGATTGTCTTACGATGTTTCGATAAAGAAAATTGTGATGATGAAAGCAATTAAAGTAAGTAGTACCTTATAACCCCGACCTGGTTTCTCATTCCTGGGTTCAGGGCTATCGATTTCTAATCCTCCGATGTCTATAAGCGCTATCCTTCATTTCCTCAACTGTAAGTGCATTTCATCAAGCGTGCCTCACTCAGCGGGTCGCTATGTTTGAGAGTCACAGTGTGGTTATCTGTCTCTTGCTATTTTTTGTTGATCGCCTGCAGATTGCCCTGTTTTTTTGCAGGCCCCCCCTTCTTGATCTTCATATGTCCTCAAATGACCCTTCTTTTGGTACCTCTTCTTCCTCCAGAGTACAGCCTCCACGTTTTTCCTTTGATACCGGATTACCTGCTCTTATATTTCCAAGACTCTTGATCTCTCCCTCTTTTATCACTCTTCATTTCGCGAATTCATCATTCAGTCGCCTACCTTACGAAAGACGGTCGCTTACCGACCCGATCTCACGCAAACGGCAGAAGCAATCACTTACCATCACTCACCCCCATCAAACCACTTTATCTATCTTTGTGACATCTTCAACCTCCAGATCTCAGAGAAGAAAAAAAATCGTCTTTTCTCATCATCATCAGTGTCTCCATTAGCTCCCGGTAACCCGCCGACCCCACCCGTCTGGCTGTTATAACCATTATATATATCTTTTGTCGCGTTCCATAACGGCTTTCTGGTGAATCTTGGTCGACGTACATGTTATTCGAACTAAAACGCTTTGCCATTGAACTTTCTCGCTAAATCAGTCAATCTGTTTTTGCCACTCGTCCTCCTATTCTTTCTACTACCACGGGCGACGAACATATAAGTGTTTTAGCGGCTGTTGGTGATCAACTACAGTAAGGAGCCCATTGTCATTTTATTTCCTTTTACTCTACGTAACGTTTTTTCTACCCAACCTCCTCTCTTTTTGCCTTTTTTTCTCTTCGGTGGTCTGTGTATACACAATTATTGTGGTTGGGATCTTGCACGGATCAATTTTTTCTCCCTTTTTGACTAAATAAAATATTGAAGGCGACAGAGCAAATGCATATTGTATTCTAGAAGTCAAGAGGAGTGACTGACTTACTTCAAAACCATTGTGATCCCATCACCAGTTTACATTCTCTTCTACCCCTCTTTAAACATTTATTTCAATATCTCTTAATATCACTATCTTCCGTTTTCTTAACCTTCAAACTCCCAACTATTCATTGCGTTTCGCAGGCTGCTGGATAATATTGATTGGTACCAAGACAGGAGCCAAAAAAAACTTATATCCATCTTTTTACTTTACTCTGATAGTAATTTTCGGATATATTATCATTTTGATATTCCAGTCGGTGGATCAGACACAGAAAAACGGATCAGCAATTGTAATCACAAGAGACGGCATACCTAACATCTTTCATTTTATCAGCCGGTTCTTCTCTGATAAGACATTTTCCGTTGAAACATTCAACTTCAGTTTGTGAGTCACCTCTCGTCCGCCGAGCTTTTTCTTATGAAGTTGGATGCTTTGGCTTCAGACTTTCATCCTTACTTTTGAGTGACAATGAGGACATTTCTGACAAATGATTGTAGTAATTTTTCAGCAGACGAGTTTGATTTCTCAAGAGCTTTACCTCCGATCGTAAGTTTGGTTTTGGTTACATTCACCCCTAGGACAATACAGCAGTCATGAATGCCATACCGACGGCTTGGACTTTGAGGATTCGGTTATTGACATCAATCTCCTTAATCAGTTGTTTGCGGCAGTCTTTATTGGATCCGTCCACGCTACATCCTACCAGTTGTAGTATTGCCATTAATTTGCAGAATATTAGTAACCAAACTACGTCCTAGCAAGATGTCTGCCTTGATTGAACTCAAACCTTCCCCTATACCACATTCGGGTCCTTCCATTCCTTCGACACAATGGACAAGGTCGCCAGATATGTGCATGACACCTACAAATCTGCCTGATCACCTCATCCGAATGGAAGATTCGGGATCCTTTACCCCTTCACCTGGCTCCTCGGGTTCCTCGGGTGTTGTCGGCGCTCCTTCGTATACTCTCGCCATGCAAGGCCTAGATCGCACTTCTTCAGATGGATCAGAGAAAGCGTTCAATGGCCTTGGCTCTCGTCCCGCTTCCGGTGGGGTTTCTGAACAGGTAGAAGTTGCGGGTGACGAGGGCGAGTCAGAACAGATTATGTGTGACCGCGTGCAACAGACTCCCTCGCCTCTCGATGGGCTAGAACGAGCAAGTTTGCTACAGGCTTTCAATTTTGCTCAAGTTTCAAATGACAAACTCTCCGAACACCAGCCAACTTTTACAACGCCATCCCCTTCATCGATGGCACCTACTCGTACTTCAGCTAGGTCTCGATCCGGCCCAGGGCGCACGCAACATCCGCTGGATCCTATATCAGGTCCTCCCCCCGAAACGCTCCACAAGGCTAAGGGGCCGTGGCATAAGACAGAAGATGCATCGCTCATGTATTGGGTCAGCCATCTTGGGACTGGAAAATGGGTCGAGATTGCCAGACGTGTCGGAAGTCGAACAGGGAAACAATGTAGAGAACGCTGGACCAATCAGCTCTCGCCTGATAGTAAGTCTTTCTTTCGTTGAAATATGGTCCCTTGCAGGACTGTGCTCATCATGAGGGGTGTGTGTTCTTCATAGTCGATCACTCGGCCTTCAGGCATGACGAGGATTTGGTGATAATTACCATGCAACAAACTCTACAAGCTAACAAGTGGTGCGAAGTGGCCAAGTATCTTCCCGGTCGACCAGAAAACGCAATAAAGTTAGCAGAAGATATTTTTCTCAAATACACTATTGCAACTCATGTTGACGTCTTCTCCGGTGTGATCATATTTGTCTTTACAAACAGAAATCGCTGGAACTCGCGTGATTTGCAGCGTAAGAGAACCGAGCTGCACCTGAGAATGGGCACCAATCAGACCAATCTCCCTCAAGGAGTCTTAGAAGGGAGCTCAAGCCTCAAACGGCTTCGCGAAGAGAATCATCGTGCATCTGATGAATACTCAGCATTCACTTCACCACGACACGAGGGCGAGCACCAAAATCACAGTCAACAAATCACTCACGCGTCCAAGAGAACAAGAGGAGCAAACGACCCGCAGCCGAGTTCAACTTCCACACCTATCATACATTCTACTGAAGTATCTACAGGAGTTAATCAGCTACGGGCATCCGATCGATGGGCAAGTGACTGGGTTAGCGCTCATAGTTCGACTCCTCCAGCGACGATACAACGCCCATATGAGTTTGCGAATGGCAGTCATTACTATACTACTCCCATGCAGTCGCCGAGCTATCTACTTGACTCCGTCTCAAATTCCAATGCAGTAATGTCCAACGCAGCCTCCGATCCGCGAGCCACTCCAGCCTACCCCGCCTCTAATTATGATGATGTTTCGACTCCATCGACGTACGCCCACACTTTTTATCCTTCAAGTGAACAGGCCAACACCCAAACCTATTATTCTGCGTACCCTGCCACTTCTGAAGCTTACAGAGTCGGCTTCAACACAAGCACTTCCAACATATGCGGTTCTCGCCCTGCAGAATGTGGAACTTACCCTTCAACATTTAAGCTGGCTGATTCCTCCCAGCCCCTCTCCTCGAACGCTCGCTTTTTGACTCCATCATTAAATCAGCGCTCTCAGTATGTTCATAATCCCCCTACGCCTGGTATAGACCTCTCCTCAGTACTTCGACCGGCTTCACATACACTACAAATGAACACTTCACCGGGATCGCATTCACTGTTGACATCCGACGTCTTTGGAAAGCTATCTGCAAGTTGTGCTGAAAATGGTGATCTGGTTGATCATCGCCCGAAATCATCTAAGCAGGAATTTTCAGAACATCACAATGTAGAACCTTCTTGGTCACATGTACATCGCGAATAACTTTTCTGAAGAATGTTTGAGTGCCTTCTGGAAATTTTTGCTCCAGTCTCTTCGACCGCATCAACGGACTTCAATTTTCTTCATCTTCCGTCTTCATCTTTTCTGGGGCCAACCTATCTTCTTTTTATTTGCACTCCCCACTCGATGCTCACCCTACCCAGATAAACAGGTTTCTTTTGAAAATAAAGCAGTCCCTCAATTTCACCACGTCTCATTACTCAAAATCTAACCGTGCTGCTCTATCTACTCAATCTTCGCTTATTATTGTCAACGATCTTTCAGTAGGACTAAGCTTCCTGCCTTATGACCTTTTCTTCCTACCTCAGTCTCAATCTCATCAGTCAAAACTTTCATTTCCTTCCGGGCGGTACTTCGTGATTGTAATTCGTTCTATAGCTACTGTCGTTCTTTTTGAACTCCAAATTTGATTCTTTTTTGGGTTTGCATTTTCGTGATGATCGTTTTGTGGGTTTTTTATTATTAACGGTCGCAGTCATAATTTCGTTTCTTTGGATCTTTTGCTTATTTCGTATTTACAAATCAGAAAAAAAACACTTTCGTAATCCACCTTCCTTATCTGAATTCAATTTTTTCAATAATTTGCTGGTTGTATTGCACGCGACTTCTCACTTTCGTTATACTAACTACTTCCTATTCTCACTATAATTAATTTAATACATTGATTTCTTCTTTACCTTTATTTATTATAACCCTAGATAATGATAATAGCCATGCTGGATTTCTTATGAATTTTTAACTTTTATTTAACCCTGCTCACTTCAAACTCACGAAGAGAGGTTTTCGAATGACAAAGATCGTGATCGTTTCGGCCTATCAAGCAGAGATGATTGACTTTCGAATCAGAGTTGTGAAGCCCGTCAGATTGTTTTCTTGTGAATACCAAGCTTCACATATATCCTGTGAACATATGTCTGGCAGAGTACAATACACATCCTGTAGCACCATCGTGGTCTGATAATTTGCCTGGTTGGAAATTCTCACTCATTAGTAAATATTATTTCACGTACAGGTTGAGTTTGTCACTGAGTTTTCGTTCACTTTGAACTGGTGACTATCTTTTGGGACGCGTCCAGATGGCACACTTCGAAAGTGAAATCTATTTGATAATTGTTCCGACTGAGAATCGAGATGCTTGTGAGGAATCTGTTTACTTCATCGTACGTTTGTCTTCTACAGGTTTCAAACAAAGCCCGCAAAACATCACAGTTAGACCAAATCTCATGCAGAAGCCAACTCTCAGTCTCTACTTTACGTTACCGTTGTGGCGAGCATACTCGCTGCGTAGCTCTGTTCGTTTTCTGCATTGCTGCAGTCTGCAGAGGACGCCGAGCTCTGCTGATGTTTACATACAAATTCATTATTCAATACATCACATGTGTTGGCCCCGAGTGAGACAGCAGCTCGAGACTCCGTCCAGCTCGAAGTCCGCGTTTCGGTCCGGATATCAGAATGAATCCAGCCCGAGTGTTCTGAAGTTCAAGTTGGAATCTTTCCACTCTCTCCGCCCATATTCTCATTTAGCACCTTCAGGCTTCAATATCTGCAATCGAGTCAAATATATCAATTAGCTTCGATTTGTGGAAACAACAATACGATTCGGACTCGCTTCACATTTACCCCTCTGGTTTTCGTCGGAGTTATCAATCACAGAAAGAAAATCGATTATCGAAATGCCACCAAAAAAAGTGGATAAGGGTGGTGCTGGGTCATCCAAGGCTGCAGTGGATAAAACGTATGTTCGATACTTTTACAACCCATGTGAAGATGCAAGGGTTTTCATCTCCAGGGATCGTCTGGCTAATCAAGTTCCTTTGATATTTTCCTTCCTCCCTTGCTTTTCCAACGATCCATCGCATTATCCACTTCCAACATCATCTTTTACACTTTTCCTCAAGGTTCGGAATGAAGGTTAGTCTATATCAACTCGAATCTCTAGAGACCAATATCAGAAAATACGATAATAACCATCTCTGGGGAAAATACAACCAAAAACAATAACATGATCTTTCTAACATGATCTTTCTAATATGATTCAGAACAAAAAAGGAGGAAAAGGTCAAGCAGCAATCGCACTTGCCAAACAACAAGCTTCTCAAGTAGGTAAAAGTAAAGAAGTTATGGCTAAAGAGAAAGCTAGAATGGATAAAGAAAGGGAAAAAGAACAAGAGAGGAAACGAAAGGAAGAATTACAAGCACTTTTCCAACCGGTTCAAGTAGTTCAAAAAGTCAATTCATCTAGATTCTTTTGCTTTGCATCTTCATACACCTCACCTTATCCAGACGAAATTTCATCACATTTCTTTTGATTTCGTCTGCGATCTTTTGTGGTACACTTTCTGAATCGGATTACTTTTTGAAAACCTAGGTCCCGTTCGGTACAGATCCTAAAACTGTCCTTTGTCAAAACTTCAAAGCTGGACATTGTGAAAAAGGGTAAATGATGTGTTGTTCAATGAAGGTCACAGTCAAGATGTAGCTTACAATTTGTCGTTTTTTTCTGGTTAGGAACAAGTGTAAATTCAGTCACGATTTGGATATCGGTAGGAAAACTACAAAGAAAGATCTTTACACAGACGGACGTGACACAAACCGAGACTTGAACAAAGAGACAGGTAAAGTGTTTTCCTCGCGTTCAAATAATGTAGAATGATACAGCTACTTATCATCCTCCCAAGTTTTTGCCTTGAAACTTTAGACACTATGGACACATGGGATGACGCGAAATTATTAAGTGTTGTATTATCAAAGCAGGGTAATCCCAAGACAACAACAGATAGTTTGTCATTTTCTTCTTGTCTACACTCCGAGTGAAAAGAATGCATCCCATGATTCTAACATCTATGTCACCCTTTGCTTTTCTTGTACAGTTGTGTGCAAAAATTTTATCGAAGCGATCGAAAGTGGAAAGTACGGATGGTTTTGGGTAAGAATTCATTTTCGGCCATACTTTAGACCTATATCTAATACTCATTCATCATCCTTAATAGGAATGCCCATCAGGAGGTGTGAATTGCAAGTATAGACATGCTCTTCCACCTGGTTTCGTGTTAAAAGCACAAAGGAAAAAAGATCAAGAAGAGGCTAAAAAGAATGAATTAAGTTTAGAAGATTTTCTTGAAAAAGAACGACATACGTTAGGTAAAAGTTTAACACCTGTCACCAAGGAAACCTTTGCCAAATGGAAAGATGAAAGATTATCAAAGAAGATGGTGGAAGAAGAAGGCAAGAGGAAATTGAAAGAACAACAGGCTGCAGCTGGACGAATGAATGGAATGAGTGGAAGAGATCTCTTTACGTTTGTTATGGTCGAATTTTGCCTCTTTGATCTTTTCAACACTCTACTGACTCGTTTTTGGTTATGTGTTCTCTAGGTTCGATACCACTGGAGTATATGGAGACGATGCATACTCAGACGGAGAAGCAGGAGAAGAGGAAGGTGATGAATGGGATTTGGCCAAGTATCGAGAAGAGACTGAAGCGGAAAGAGCAAGGCAGGAACAAGAAAGGATTGAAAAACTGGGTGGAGTGGGTGTTGCAGTGGGTCAACTTTCACTGGACGGCTAATAAATGAAGAATGTACTCTATTTGATTATAAAGACATAAAAATCCATGACCCGTAAGTCAGTTAACTCAATAAGTTGTGCATACCTGGAAGCAGGCAGGGGATGAGCTTGTGGAACGACACTATAAAATCGAGTCAGCTAAGCAGCATCTCAGTTGAGTTATTGGTACGATCCTGCTGATAGAGGTCAGGTTGTGTACGACAAATGGAACTCAGTTAAGTTGTAGCCAAGTGTAAAGAACACTTGCACCCCCTGCTGAAAGGTACCAGATCTTCTTTGAGAGTACAGAACAATCAGTTAAAATCATTATCTTGTTCTGCTCGCAAAGGTAGTTGAATTAGATACATCCAGAGGCACTGGCAGTCATTTATATAAGATTCCAGAAAGAAGTTTGTAGCTACATGTATAGAGAGGGATGGTTGAGATCAAATGACTGTGAAAGCACTGAAATATTCCTTTAAAAGTAAGAATTGACTTTAGAAGCTGAACAACAAAGTTTTCAGCAAAACAAAAATTCCAGTTCAAAGAAACAGAAAATTCGGACAAATAGTTTTTTGGGGGGTTTTAGCTCAGCCTCTCCCTCCTGGGACCTGGATAGACCAATAATAGTGTTCTGCTTGTTTATCCAATTGATTCCCCCGTGAAATCCTTTGAATGTTAGATGAGGGCAATTTGAGTCTTTTAGACAGGAACTTGAGCCTTGAATGTTTTATATAACATGTACAATATTATCATTAGGGTGGATGCTTTGCTATTTTGTCAAAACTTAAAAGTGGTGAACCGCAATGATGTCACCAAAAGTTAAGACCCGGCCCGAGAGAAAGCATGTTGACCATCAAGCAATCGAGTATCACATTCACTATCTCATCAATCTCATCCACTTCGATCTGAATTAGACTTCATACTTGCTAAAATGATTTATCCATGTAAGTAAAGCATTTCATCAACTAAATAATAAAAAAGGCCTCTCATTCAGACACCAATGAAATATTGAAGCACTTTATGTTTCTTCAATTTCGATCAAAAGCTCGAAAACATGCAGCCAAGGTATTCGAAAGACTTTTGAAAATAGATCACAAAATCAGACCTGTGATTTACTTAGAAAGTAATCGAACGTGTTGTAGAGATGATACTGATCGAGAATTGTCTTTTCATCAAGAAGCCAACTTTGTAAGTCATTTTCAACAACAATATCAATCCAATCGTGTTTTGAATAATAAAAGAGTTGATGGAATCCATCTCTGTCGTTTCTTTTAGATGTATCTGACAGGTGCTAAAGATCTTAGAGGTGGATCAGTAGTAATCAATTTATTACCAGAATTCGATCATCAAACAGAAGAGAAAGTAAAACCAGAAAATATCTTCACAACTCTCTTTATACCGAATCTAGACCCAGATGAAGTGATGTGGTGTGGTTTACCGCCCAAACCAGAAGACCTTTTAAAATTGTTACCGAACCTAAACGAAGTTAAATATCAAGATCAATTATCTTCACATTTAAATCAACTTATCAAACCTCATTCAATTTTAGTTTTACCGAATTCTAAATCAGATGTAAAAGGGTTTGAGTTAAATCCTTCTGCAAACCTTTTAAAAGCTTTACATCAATCTCGTACAATTAAAACAGAAGAAGAAATTCAAATTATGAAATTAGCTAATCAAATCTCTAGTCAAGCTCATGAAACTGTAATGAAATCTTCAAGCAAAGAGAAATTCAAGTCTGAAACTGATGCGGAATTGATCTTTGTAAATGAATGTAAAAGATTAGGTTCAAATCATCAAGCTTATTTACCTATCTTTGGTAAGCCAAAACATTATTGACTTTTAGTGTTCCTTGAGGAAACTAATCATAAGATTACGAATTTTCACATCTTTAGGTCATGGAATCAATGCAGGTACTTTACATTACGTCAATAATGATGAAAAGATTTCAGAATCTTTCGATGGCTTACTCTTGATGGATGCAGGATGTGAAATGATGGGATATGCATCAGATATCACTCGTACAATTCCTTTAAGTTCAAATGGAAAGTTCAATAATCAATGTAAAGAGATTTATGAGATCGTATTAGAAATGCAAGAAGTAAGGCAACTTTCTTGATTTCGATGAATTCCTTTCAAAGTCTTAGATTAATTAAAATTCATCACTAGGTTCTTTTTTGTTTTTGTTTTTAGAAAGCTATTGAAATTATTGCTCCGGGTGTAGATTGGAATGAGATTCAAATCTTAATGTAAGTTATAGAGCTCTGTTTTTTCTCAATCTCAAAATTGAACACTTGATATTTGATTCAAAGATCTTGATTCTAAAAAGTTGAATTGACTGAAAAATCATTTGTTTGGATTTTGAAATTTTTAGGCATAAGATTGCAGCTAAAGGCTTACTCAAACTGGGAATCCTACAAAACTTGACCATAGATGAATGTTATGAGGGTGGACATGTGATTCCTTTCTTTCCTCATGGTATCGGTCATTTCTTAGGTCTTGATGTTCGTCTTCTCTGAAACTATTTCTTTTCTCATCATTGTTCTCTTAGAGCTTATTGATTCATGTTTATTGGTCAGACTCATGATGTCGATGGATTACCTAATGGTAAAAGTACTCTTAATCCTGCTTTCAAATATTTGCGTCTTCAAAGGACATTAGAAGTTGGAAATGTAGTCACTGTTGAGGTAAGTTTTATAATTTCTTTACATTTGAATGAATTCTCAAAGGCACTTCTGGTTATTGATGAACATCTTTTATACAATTTTCAGCCAGGAATATATTTTAATAAATTCTTATTAGAACCGTTTAAAGAGTCAAAATTTATTAATCATGAACTTTTGAAAAAGTATATGAATGTAGGAGGTATCAGAATTGAAGATAAGTTGAGTGATATTTTTTGTCCTTTTTGGCTCCAACTCAAAATCAATGGAAAGTGAAAGCTAATGAGTTTTACAATGATTTCAATATTTTTAGTGTTGTGGTAAGGGAAAAAGGATGTGAGAATTTGACTACTGCTGTTAAATCTGTTGAAGATATTGAAAGATTATGTGGAGGAAGATCTTAAGGATCTTTAAGTATAAGTTGATTTACTTGATTGATGAGATAAGGTAAATGAAAGTATATGGTGATAATCCATTGTAGTTTGATGCTTAAAGACCATTTGTAATACTACACTTGTGGAAAAATTAAACACTACAATCTCCATGATGTGATGTACCGTGGCAAGTGGTTAATTTAGTAAATTGAGCTTCAAGATCTTGATGTCTATGAATCCTGACATGGATACTATGCACTCAAGAAGTACCTAGAGATCAAAATATACCCCCTCAATTGATTTTTCGTGACCATGGTTCATTGATACACTTCAAACTCAAAGATAAGAAACTTTCAGTGCCTTGATTTGTGGATCTGGATTTCCTCAAAAACACGCGCAAATACTTGATAGTTCATCATGTATCCACGGTGCAATGCTCTTGTTGCTATTTCCTTCTTTGTTGTACAAATCAAAACTCAATTAAATCACACATCACAAGTCTGTGAGTAACTCTCCACTTGACACATTCTTCCTCATACTACATTATTAGATTGCAAACTCAACCATCAATCCACACCACACTGAAAAATCTCGAAACTTAGCCCATAAATTCAATGAATGATCAGTTGTTTTACCTGAGAATTTTTTACCTGTTTACATTGCGCCACACTAGGCCACACTATACTCCTTGACCATATCTGACAATACCAATGATCATAATTTGACTCCAATATTCAAACATACAATGTTCTCACTGTAAAGAAAAATGTGAAAACCCCCACTCAACTTCTTTTCTTGATGATGATTAAATGGAAGATTAAATATGAGTACCTCCTTTCAAATTACTCAGATTGAGATCTCTGAAGCTTTCGTTCAAATTGGGCTTTGGTTGCTATGCAAACAAATCTGAGTGACAAACAACTCAAAGTGAGGGATTCGGATCAATGGGGCCTTGTCAAGTCAAAGTGACCCATCAGGTAGACTCAATTCATCAGGTATGTAGAGTCCAGCTCCTATCTCGAGGACCAAAAAGAGCCACATTTTTTTGGGTCTACCCCTACAATGTTAGTTCCAGTTGAAAGACCTTTGCTTGATCAGTCTATAAGGTTTCTCAAGATGTGGGGATTCATTGATAAAAACAAATTATGTATAAGAAACAGATCAAACTTGTGTGAGCTGCGGCTCAATTCTATTGCTCGTTATCCTCGCTTGATATACATAGCTCAGCGCGATTGAAGAACCTGACAAATGCTGGCAAGGGTGTGCATTTTGCGTTGTGGGGCATCGCCGGCACGTCGATTCGGAAAGCCCTTCAGAGATAACGATGGCCCCCTGAAACCGGAGATACAATTTGTCTCGGGAACTGAAACTGTGAAGTAGAAATATGTGGCTTATCTTTAGTTACATCATAGGAGGTCTCTTATCCAAATCCGTCATCAGAGATACGTATGTACATCCATACAACCGCAGACGCACGAGTCTTCGCCAGACCTTACGAGGCAGGTGGGAAACGAAACAGGGACAAGTTTTGAACAATGGGATGATACCAAAGTATCGGGTGGGCTATTCGGCCAATCAGAATCGCATGGCCGTATCATAAAAGCAGTCAATCGCACATGATGCACCTCAATTGAAGACAAGGCTCAGCGCAGCTTAAATATCTGAAGGATATCGATATACTCTCATGAGGGGCGAAGAAAATCGCAGTCTACATCGCTCTCGAGCTTGAAGTTTTTCTAGATAGCCAATCTGAGCCCCACCGTGTTGCGCAAACTCGCGTTCACCTTATCATCTTTGGCCCTCACTCCGCCCAGCTCTACAGGTCATAGACTCTTGGGCCACATCACCTACAAGATACGAAAACCCATGTACACATACATGATGTACTGCTACCAGAGGACTCCATGCTGCAGGTAGGTCAAGTCTCGGTGCTGATTGACCTGATACATCGGCAAGAATTGACCTCGAACATAGATAAAGTGTAAAGAGGCAAAGGTTTCTGATAAAGGCTTCTCAACATTGATCCCAGCGGTATAACTCTTGCGAAGCGTTTCGAAAGGCTCCCGCAGTACACGTACAGCCGGTTGGTGTCGGAACGACCACAATGACTGGGAACTGGCAGCGGGGGAGGCTTCCAATATCACCGGCCCTGTAAGATGTGTACGTACGCTTCAAGGCCGTGACGTGTTTCGCATTCGGTTCTTTATCAAAGGATGAATCAATGATCACAGCGCGGTTAGTACCGGATAGATTGCAAAGAGACGCATCTCTCCCATTTAGATAACTGCGCTAAGCTCATTCGCGATATGTAGCTGGGGTATATCATCACTAGACTCATACGCACCGTGTCCTTGGCGTCCAGGCAGCCTGCACTCGCGTCAATCGCTTTTACCTGATAAATTTCACATTAGAGCTCTCATTACGAAAGCCTTTCCTTCCTTCATTGCATCACTCATACCTAGTCAACACACTTTCATTCACATTCTCGAGGAGGGCTACGCACCAATCCCGTCTTACCGAATTTACAATTTCTCCGAGTACACGATCATCTATATTTTTAGCTTGCAGACTTGGACTTTAAAGATGGATATGAAGAAAGGATCACCAGATTATTACGAGCACGAAGGGCCCCCAGTTGGGGAACCCCCAATCAGCCACGGTGACTCAACTAAACTTCATCGAGGGATGAAGAGTCGACACATTCAGGTTGAGTTTGTGCTCTCTTCTCCCAATCATTCTGAGTCTAGTGGATTCGCTCGATGGGCTGGATATCTTTCTGAAAAGATCTATTTGTGATATTGACTTGATGTATCGTGAATACTCGATGAATAGATGATCTCTATGGGTGGGGTCATTGGTATGGGTCTTTTCCTGGGAACAGCCAATGCCTTGCGACAAAGTGGACCTTTGGGTCTGTTATTGGGTTATTCGGTGATGGGAACCAGTTGAGTAGAGATATATGTCTTTAATGTAGATTGAGGCTAATTGGTCTGGTGTAACAGTCGTATGGTGTGTCATGGCCTCTCTGGGTGAGATGAGTGAGTAGACGTCCAATTTATATATGCTTTCCTCGAGGCCGTTTTATCTTGAGCAATTTTGAGGAAATCACGCCATTGATCACGCCATTCTTCCTATCTAGTTTCATATCTCCCGATAGCCGGTGGTCACGTTACGCTAGCCAAAAGATTTGTCAACCCATCTCTGTCACTGGCATTGGGATGGAATTACTGGTACACGTTCGTATCATGTCCCTAGATCATTCACGAATGACTTCTTACTAATTGTATGATTCATTTCTTGATTGTATCACCATTTCCAAACAGTTGGTCATTTGGTGTGTGCCCTTTTTGATCAGCCTCTCCGGCTATAAGACCGTTCAATACGAACTCTCTCTTTGATGCTGACATTTTCGCTCCTATTAGTTTTGGCGGCTGAAATCTCCGCTTCAGCCATATTGATCAATTATTGGACCACATCTGTCAATAATGCGGTATGGATGATACTGGTACTAGCTCTTGTAACAAGCATGAACTTCGCGCCAACTCATTTTTACGGGTAAGCTTCAAGGATGCCTATCTGAATATCCAAATGCTAATAATTTTGCATCTCCATTACAGAGAGTTTGAGTTTTGGTAAGCCCTGACCCTAAAGAAATCGAACTTTCGGGATAGATTTTCTGATGATTGCTTTTCCGTAGGTTTGCTTCTATCAAAGTGGTCACTATAGTGTCTTTGATCATTACAGGGATTGTTCTTGGTGAGCACATATTCATTGTGGGATTTTGTTCAAGCATATTGATGAATACATATCCATTTCGCGTGAACTAGACTTGGGTGGTGGACCAAACCATGATAGAATTGGCTTTCGATATTGGAAAAATCCAGGACCATTTGTCCAATTCCTCGGAATACAAGGTGTCACTGGTAGATTTTTGGGTTTTTGGTAAGCATAAGACCGTACCTCCTTTTTTTCCTGGCCAAGAGTAATGTTTCTTGCAGTCGCTCATTGCATACATTTTTCCCTTCAGGTCGGCCTTAATACAAGCAACTTTCTCATGCATCGGTACTGAGATCACTGCGATAACAGCAGGAGAGGCTAAAAATCCGAAAAAAACCCTCCCTTCAGCTATTCGAAAAGTTGCGATTCGGATTCTGATGTTCTACGTCATGGGAACCTTTGTCATCGGACTCATAGTCTCTAGCGATGATCCTCGACTGAATCTCAACTCGCATAACGCTGCTAGCTCACCGTTTGTGATTGCAATTCACGATTCGGGAATCAAAGCATTACCTTCGTAAGCTCTTGACAAAATTGGGGGATCTATAGCCTCCTTCTCATCTGTCCAATAAACCTATATCTAACCCATCATTCTCTGTGCCATTTGATTTAGAATCATTAATGCAGCACTTTTAACTGCAGCATGCTCGGCTGCTTCCAGCGACATGTATACTACCTCTCGAGCACTCCATGGTTTAGCTCTAGCAGAGAATGCACCTGCGATTCTTAGACGTACCAATTCACAGGGTGTACCTTGGTTATGTGTGTTGGTATCCGCCGCAATGGGACTTTTGAGCTTCATGTCTATTGGAGGCCATGGGGCCGGTCAAGTCTTTACATGGCTAGCGAGTTGAGTGATGAATATACATGATACTGGATCCGTGCAAAGCATCGCTGACACATTCTTGACCTGCCCTCCTAAAAACAGCTATGTCCTCTGTAGCTGGACTACAAACATGGATCGGTATCTTAATCACATATCTAAGGTGGGATTCAGGGGTACAAGCACAGTCAATTAATCGATCAGATTTTCCTTATGTTTCATACCTTGTAAGCTAGCCTTATTTTCATCATCACCGGGGCGTGAAAGATGTTCATGTGGTCTGGCACTGATAAACATCTTTCCTTATACTTCAGAGACGCTGGGGAGCATATCACGGCCTGATACTATGCTCACTAACATTGATATTCAATCCCTTCACGGTCTTTGTACGTTATCATCAAATTTGGCTGATCTAAGTTGATCCACATCTTTACTCGTGGTTTCTTTATTGGTACACAGATAAAAGGGCAATGGTCAACTCCTACTTTTGTTACTGGGTATGTAGATTTCAGAGCTTACCCTTCTGAATTCTTGGCATGTGACCAAGAGGCGGAAGAAGCTGATATGAATGCGATTTTAATTGTCGATCACCTACAAAAGATACCTACCGCTCGTGATGTTCTGCGCTTTGTATTTTGGAAGCCGGGTCTATTATCGATGTCAAGGGGTGGATGGTCGACCAATAAAACCAATGGAAATGGTAGGGATCCTTCATTATCTCTCCTTGGGCAAAAGATCCAATGATTCTCACAATGTGTCATGTATATTAGGACTTTGTTTCAGATGCTCGTGATGATGACCGAGACTTTGAAGAAGAAGATGAAAAAGTGGCATCAGATGATATGTGGGGCAAGCTCAAATCTGTGAGTATTTCCTACCTTTTTAATGTCCGATGATTCTTTGTGATTAACGGCCCGTGGTATGTTTAGGTATTTTAATCCCTGTCGACTCATTTGCAAACATCGGTTCAATCCGACTACTTGAGTTCATCATTGAAACTACGATGCTAGATCATCGTGTAAAATGGAACTGTAGTACAGTCACCTCAAGTGGATCAGAGCGCGAAAAGTGGATTTAGACTTTGGTGAAGTTGTAACAATATGCGGAGAAAGAGGTTTTGAAGTTTTTGTGGGATTGGAAATTGTACTACTTAGTTTTACCTATATATTGTATTGTCTTGAGTGTCTTTCTGGAACTTTGATCTCATTTTATTCATCTTAGAGAATATGAAGAAGTTGAAATTACTTACAGGCATGCTTTCATTTGATTCTCTTCATTTTGTGGTTGAGCCAATTTGGAAATTATATTGTAGGAATGGAAAAGTAGTAAAGTCAGTCTGACTCCCTTGAATGCTTTGAAATTATTTTTGGGGTTTGGGTTCTCTATCTAGGGTTGTTTTCCGATTGATTTGGGAATCATGATAATAATTCAAACATCGAAAGTCTTTTGCAGGTGATCACATCCTACCACTACCACCTTTTCTTTGTCAATCCCTGCCTCCACCCCGATTACTTACCTTGCACGAATAGTTCAAAGTTCAGTATGGCGCTGTAGTAGTTCATATAGGGCTGTCAACTTCTCACATGAATTCAGATGTGATAAATTCTTTGTGTAAATCAAAAAATCCTCACAAATAGAGCACAAATCAGTTCCAGAGCCATAAAAGCCAACGTATTGTATATCAAGTGATCTGGGGTTGTGCGGCCGAAAGTGGATATTAGGGCGTTCCCGCTGATTCGAATTGGGTATAAAATAAATCAGTTCAATTCGAGTTTATAGGAGATGGTTGCTTCTAGATCAAGATGCTGAGCTTTTTAAATGGTGAACTGAGATGTCCTCGGACCGCCAACTGGATCTTGCACTTGACTTGCAGAAGTCGGGCGTACCGACTCGTCAATTTCTTTTTCGGTCCTGCAACCGCGGGACAGGGATCGAGTGCAGTCCATTCTCGGGATCGTCTTGCACGCTCAGCATTCCAATACGATTGCAATTTCCTTCGATTTGCAAGGTGGCCCTCAAACATCTAAACCATCGATGAATGCCGTCAGGGAATCGACACGCCCTTTGGTTCTGAGTGCCATCAACCCATCTCGTGGAGCTCTTTGTCTAAGTGCCTCGGTTGCGTCTGAGGATTCTTGTCTCGTAAGTCTCTATCCTATCTATTCTCTCGATCACACAAAAACAATGACTTATTGACTTTCAACTATTTCTCGTGTTGGTAGATAGATTTACGCTTCTGGGATCAATGTCAATGTTTTTGATGTACCCTCCTTCAACTTACGACAAGTGATCGATTTATCTGCTCATCTACCTCAATCATGGTTGCCTTCACTCCATGGGGTTGAGGCGGTTTGTGCTACAGAAAACAAGGTCAGTTAATCACAAACTCCTTGGTAGTATCTGTCATCCACTGTCCTAACCGGAATTGCTTTTTGTAGCTTGCAGTTGCCTCTGGTCCCTATGTGGTCGTCTTTTCAAAATCCAAGTCACGACCTTCTAGAGCACTTTGGAACTTGCATTCTTCTTTCACGTCCGGTGGCAAACGAATTACTTCCATCATCTTGAAAGGAAACGATTGTTTACTGATCGCCGAAGACGGTGTATCTCTGTACGAAGCTCTCGAACCAGTTGGCGAGGACGGCTTCGTGACCATACCACGCTGGGTCGGCAGATGGTCAACTCAGTGAGACGCACGCCAATTGTTGGCCTCACTGCGCTTTCGGTTGTGCTGACTGAATGATCCCCACTAACCTACAATCTATCTTTTAGCACCGAATCATGCACCAATGCTGATTTTTTTCGATCGAGCGACGGCCGCTGCCATATCGCTAGCTACGTTGCAGTGGGTTTTCGATTTCAAGAGTTGATTAGTGTCTCAGAACGCTCATAACATTTATCAGGATCGTCCGATCCTTCATTTTTATAGCTCTCGAACCTCAAACCACCTTGCAGAAAATTACGAAATGTCATACCGGAGATTATCATTATCGTCCGCTATACGTTCGATCAGCTTCGGTCAATTTTCAACTCTGGGGTTCGAAGAGACGTACAAAACCCTATTTGTCTCTCTTTACAGTCGATTTTCTGGGGTACACACGCACTTCTACAACCTTGAAGTCGTACCCGATGATGAAGCCCCATCAAATCTTACAACCCAGGGCAATCTTCAGCCCGAACTGACTGTTCTCCACCCGTCTCACCAAGGGGTAATCAATTGTCCTGCTTCTAGGTCACACAGGGTCATTCAGACATTCTATCTAGATTCAAAGCACATCCCTACCCTCCCTAACCAGGAGAAACTCTTTTCACGATGCTCAATACTTTCCATCTTGTCCAACGGATACATACATATGTCACGGGAGCCTTCGTTGATTCGACCTTCGAGTTCTTGCAGTGAATTGTATCAACTGCCTTCGGAGATGGTTCGATTATTAGCTGACCCTAATGTGATGATTCAAGGAACTACTAGGACCAAGAATGTAGATCAAGTTCATACAGTCACCTTTTTCATTATCTTTGCTCGCTCAGCCTCCTCGGCTGGTCAACTTTGCTGGCACGAGATCCCCCTTGGAATATTCACATCCGGACTTCTGTGTTGCGACACGGTGCCGATCGATAGCGCGTTGGCGCAAGAAATACCACATGGTTTATCGATCATTCCAGCGAGCGATGGAGCAAGCGACACATTGGTTGCGACTTCCCCCAAAACCGTTTCAAACCCGGTTACATTCAACTGGTGGAAACTCCAATATCGAAACAACGGACCGGTCATGCATTCATTATCTGACATATCATTCGATATCTGCAACTTACGATTAGACGTGCCCGTCAATGACGCCCTCGCGTCTAACGGCCTTTACGTTCCAAGGATAGCCGATGACGTGATTTGTAGTGTTGGATTCTCCACTCAATGGTGGATTCAGCTTTCATCAAGCCAAGCGCAGACTGAGGCGCCTTTGCGGGTTCGACTGATTGCTCCCAAGAGTTCGTCACCCGCGCCAGTTGTTTCCGAGTTCGCACTGACTGGACTTCAGCCTGATGAGCGAGTTGAGAGATACGCAAGTGCTATCAAGGCGACCTCTACGAGAGACAGCACTACTCATTGGTTTCTTGAAAGCCTCACTTCACTTAATCGCTTGCTTGTATGGGAGCTGCCTGCGCTTTCGGCGAACACTGAACCTGCATACCATGAGCCGAAATTCGCACTAACACTTCCGAGTCTGATCGCCGATCTTGAAAGTCGAATTAGGATATCCTCTCTAACGAGTAATTCCTATAGATCAGTTTTAGCTGCCGGTAACGATGGAAATGTGCTTCAGTTTAAGCAATCTTATGATAGAAGTGGTGATTCAGACCACAGTACGAGTGACAAGAAGGAATGGACGAGATTGGTCTCCGTAAGACACATTTTAGGGTCCAGCGCAGACACCTGCACTTTACTCAACTTTGAAACAAAGTCGTCATTTGTAGCACTACGTATGTTTGATATTGTACTCAAGGTAGCTGATTTTAATCAAACTGATTACGTTGGTACCTTTCCTTCTAGTATACTTTATCTCTTCCCCATCCACTCGAAAGTATCTTAAACTTATACTCATTGACTTGCGATTAAGATCTTTTGGATCGGGTATTGTCTGCGCGGAAGAAATGTCTATCGATCTTGAGGATGATCAATCTGCTGATACATACCTTAAGTGGTCGGCGGATACTATCAAGCCGGATTCTGAGAAGTGGGACTCTAAACCCCCGTCATTGGCTGTTGCCTATGGTGGGTTTATCAAAGTCTATAGCTGTGGTGCAGATGGCTGGTGGAAGGGTACTGCCGATGTCCGTCCTAAGTCAGTCATCTCAATCCATTGGATACATATGGTCATTTGTCTTACTTTCTAGAGGTCTCCAATTGTAGTGATGGCTCTGCTCATGTAGTATCGTGGGTCACAGTAAATGAACAGAGAAGCTTGATCTACAAAGTACATGGTCACTTATACGTCTCTTCAGGTATTTCAGACACTAGGCATCCACAGATGCCCTGTTGGCATCCTATCCGATTGAAGAACCACCTTGACTTTGGTACGCAAACCTCAATTCGTGTGATGTGTTTCATGAGATTAATAAACGTATTTATCTACATGCAGGAGATTTTGAAAGTGTTTCCCAGGTTATCAATGCATTGGCCACTGCACTCGATGGCCACCCACAAGCTCTCAGTCTTGTCAATAGCCCAAATCTTCCTTCCACTCGCGACATTAATCTGATAACCGATGGATCTCCAAAAAAAGATTCCATGGTGTCGCTTGGTATGCCAGGGAGTACCATTTCGCAACAATCCCTTGACATTATCGTTAGATCAGCTAGTGAAAGTCGAATACCAAGTTTGACCCCGGAGGAGCAGAAAACTCTAGCAGATTTGACTCTGCAGCTCTTCACTGTACGTCGCTCTTTGATACGTGTCACTGTCGCGGATTGGCTGGCTCCAATGTCAATTGATCGTAACTGATGTTGTCAATCATCACTCAAAAATCCACATGCCCTTCGGCTAGATCCAAACGTCTTTCAGTGGAATAGACGAATTAGGATGTCGATACTTATTCTCGCTGGTTCAACATTTGTCTAGATCCAATCAATCTCAAACAGATGTGGGATATGGGGAGTCCCAAGATCCCGGTATTTTGCTGGCTTATCATTCTTCTTGTCAAGCTTTACTAGCGACACAGGTAATCGACAATGTTGCTAAGTATGCTTTACTTTCACATCCACCGGTCAAGTGTACATTAAATTGGAAGCTTGCTTGCAAAGTGGGAGTTTTTCTCTGGTTGAAGCCACAAGAAACCCTCCTTTCAACTCTAGAGCTCGTAGCCCAGCAAGAGTATCAAAGCATATCTGAAAGCTCACAAATCAATGCAACACGTGAGGTGAATCGAGATCCAGCTGCGTGTAGTGTGTTTTATATGGCACTACGAAAGAAGCGATTACTCTTAGGACTTTGGCGAGTTGCCTATGGTCATCCTGATCGACCTCATATGCTCAAGTTTCTAGCAAATGATTTTGATGAACCAAGGTGGAAGACTGCAGCTCAAAAGAACGCTTTCGCATTGATTAGTCGACAGCGGTTTAGTACGTTCAAGCAATATAAAATGTGATCGGTCTAATGAATAACAACTGATGTCTTGTATCTTAATCCTCCATTGTACCACAAGGCTTTGCTGCATCATTCTTTCTATTGGCAGATCGTTTACAAGACGCTGTGAATGTATGTGTTCGCCAACTTGCTGATTGGTCCCTAGGGATCGCGATCGCACGAGCATATGAAGGCGATAATGGGCCTGTGCTTCGGTCCCTCCTTCGAGAGACGGTGATACCCCAAGGCTTTTTGGATGGAAATCGATGGATATTGAGTTGGGCGTTTGACATGTTGGGGGAAAAAGACCTTGCCTCTCGGGTACTTGTGGTTGGTCATCTTAGTTCTCTGTCTCATGATTGATATTCGATGAGCTGATCATCCTTCCTCCAGTCACCCCTTGAAGATATTGCCAAAGCAGAGGTTCTCAAGCCTATCTCGACTGAGTTGATACATGAACAACCAGGACCTTTAAGTATCGCTCTAGTGGTGATCTTTAACACGATTCGGAATCAAGATCAAGTTCCTTCTACAAATTCTATAAAAGAAAATGAATTGGCCATGTTGACTATCAAACGGCTCTTGGAAGCAGGTCAGTTACGAGACTGGGTGAATATATATGGAATCAGCTCACAGAGATTATTGATTAATACAGGTTGTGACCAACTGGCGTACTGCGTGGCAAGGACCTGGCGATTCCAGTCTCGGCGAGGAATAACTCCACAAATTAATTCTGACAACGTACTTGATGGCACTACCACTTCGAAATTTGAAAGGCCGCCATCAGGAGATACAGTACAGAGCACTTTTACCATTGATCAGGACACAAAGCCAACAATTCTCGAAAATCCTCCTAAAACTCGTGTATTGAAACAAGTGGTAGTACCTGAGTTTGATTTATCGAATTTCTGATCCGAAGTGATTCTCGAACAACTGTAAAACTCGAAATCAAATTATTAGAGTGATGTGTACTGGTATTTATAAGTGTTGAATGCTCATAGTTTGATTGAAGAAATGGTCGAAATTCAGTGCTCTATGAAAGGGGCCTGTTAGCTTTGACTATACGATTTCTTTGACTTTTCAAGAAGAATAACTTGAAGGTCTTGATGAGGATCAGAGTGTCCGCCGTTCGAGTAATCTTTTTTGATCACTTACGGATCCTTGAATCATAGTTTTCATCTAGTTGAACCTTTCAAAATCCCTTCATCTTCTGAAAACTGGTTGAAGATCAACTCAGTATGTATTGTGATTGACACTGCAGGGGGTACATGTAGGTTCAATTTATAATTTGAATCTTGAGGGCTTGAATCTGATCAGGATCATTTCTGGAAGAATGTTCTTGAAGAAGGATGAATACAAAATTATCGAAAGTTTTACCAGAAGTGATTTAGCAAGTTTTGCATATAATTTAGTTTACAAGACCTGCTGAGCATCCAGTTCACTCATTACATAGAAGCCAGTAAGGCTCCTGCAGAGTACTACGGTGAAACTAACATGGGAAATTCTTGAATATGAGGACAAAATTGAGACATTTGTAGTTCCTTCAACCAACTGTATCCTTCCGCGCTTTGGCCAAAGTGACATCTAATCAAGTTCGCTTTGAAGAAAGAGAAATGCTTCAGACCCAGTACCAGCTTCTGACAATCTGAGTTTTCTTCATGTCATCTGAGATGACACTCGGGACTGGGCTGCGTGTGCAAACTTGTAGAAGAGTCCATCTCATGATTGATAAGGATGTACTGAGATAAGCTATTGACCATGTACAATCAAATGGCCTTATACTTGGTCGACAAGCTAAACGCAATTGCGACTTCTTCTCTGCGCTCGACTCGTCATACTATGGAGTTAGCTTTACATTTCATCATGCTTCAAGTTCACGCAAGATAAGCTTCGGCATCCTGGGGCCTACATTACTTAGCCGCGGTTTCTTACCTGGTACGTGTTTCTGGACTCGGGAGCTCAGACATTTGATGTCGGCCGACGGACGACCACCAAATTCAATTCATGATGTTGATACTTCAACTCGAACTTGCACAAAGAATTATTAAGTGAATCTCCTGCTGACTTCATCCAGGCTTCACTAGCATCTTTCATCTGCATTCAAAGATCGTTAGTTGTCTCAATCTTCTCTACCCCGCTCCGCAAAGCTTATCCTGGTACCAAAGCGCTTGAATAAGATCAGATCATATTTGTCCATTTATATCTGCCGCATTTTCTTACCTCTGTTAATCTCGCCATCAGACTTCAACAAAATCAAAGGTTAGGTTGGAGCTCAATTTCATTTTGAAAGATTCTGATAGATAATAAATAGTGAAGAACTTCAACTTTGTATCAAAATTTCCAAAATATATACGTCAACTTGATACGTCGGTATGGAAAAAAAGGAAGCTCGGATTTTCGAACATAATCCTCCAGGGGGGTGTCAGAATCATGAACAAGAGGATGATGCTAATCAGTTACGTCGAGGAATGAAAAGTCGGCACATACAAGTTGAGTGTTCATTGTGCTAAGTTCCATGATTTTCAGCATCATATGATTATAGCTTGGCAAAAGATGCAAACGATAATAAAGATATTTCCAACCACGTTTCTACTATCACCGAAAGGTTACTCCTTATATGTATAAAGCATGAAGATCCTAACAAATGAATTTTTGCGGCCTATGATGGAAAATCTCGATTTGATGGTTGATTAGATGATATCCATAGGAAGCGTGGTAGGTATGGGGCTTTTCTTAAGTACTGCAAATTCCTTACGAGAAAGCGGACCTCTCGGATTATTATTGAGCTATGCAGTGATGGGAACAAGTTGAGTTCTAGCTTCATGGAACTTTCTGAACTTCATGTGTCAAATTTGGCTAAGGTTAGAAGAGAGTCATTGAGCGTAAAACCAAGTCTTGAAACTAAAGCACATGTTTGAACTCCAATACCTAATCGCCTTAGTGGTCTTTGGAGTCATGGATTCTCTAGGGGAGATGGGTGAGTTGACGAGTTTTATTAATTGATCCACGAGCCTTGGAAAGACCTTTTTGGATCTAACAAATCTATTTGAAATTCAGTTTCTCATCTTCCCATAGCGGGAGGACACATCACACTGGCAAAACGGTTCGTGAACCCATCTCTATCATTTGCAGTGAGTCAAAGATATGTTCTGCTATTAAGCTTCAACATCATATATGACCTTCAAATATTGCTTCTTTCCATTATATGACTTGATTGACCATTCGAATCATATATGTATATACTGATTTGTTTGCGCGATACTGTATGGATGTCTGTAGTTGGGCTGGAATTTTTGGTACACGTTGGTAGTTTTTCAAAGCATGACAGATCCCTGATTATAATTGAAGGTCTCTATTAATCCCCTTTAACATCCAGTTGGTCATTTGGTTCGTCTGATACGTACTTCTTTGCTGAGTGTACCTTCTTCAAAGTGGAGCTATGTGTTGATTTCAGCTTTCGTGTGATGCATCTGAACAGCGTTGGCAGCGGAACTGGCCGCCGCAGGGATTTTGATCAACTATTGGATTACATCTGTCAATAATGCAGTATGGATCCTTGTGATACTAGCAGCTGTCACTTGCATAAATTTTGCTCCATCAAAGGTTTATGGGTACGCTTTCAATGTTTCTAGATTCATCTTGAACACAGAAGCTGAGAAATGATGTACTTTTCCTCAGCGAGTTTGAGTTTTGGTACGCTCCGCATCTATCGTACACTATCAACTCTTCTTGGTTTGGCCAAATTCAATTCGCTGAGAGATGATATTTTCAGGTTTGCGTCTATCAAAGTGGTTACAATAATCACATTGATCATTATAGGAATTGTGATAGGTCAGCACATATTGGTGAGGAGATGCACTTCCACGAGACTGAATGTTTGAATTATCCAATCTTTGTAGATTTAGGAGGTGGGCCCACTCATCACAAAATCGGTTTTCGATTTTGGAAAAATCCCGGTCCATTCGTACAGTTTCTTGATATATCAGGAGTCAAGGGTCGTTTCTTGGGCTTCTGGTGAAAGGATTTGAATAACTTCCTTAACTCATCTGCAATTTCACTGACGAGCCTGTTCGTCTTTGTACCAATATTTGTTTGAATCAGGCAAGCCTTGATTCAAGCAGGGTTCTCTTGTGTAGGTACAGAGATCACTGCAATGACAGCAGGAGAAGCTAAGAACCCAAGAAAAACTCTACCATCCGCTATACGTAAAGTAGCTGTGAGGATTTGGTTATTTTACATCTTGGGAACATTTGTTATTGGACTTGTTGTCTCAAGCGATGATCCTCGACTTAATCTTAATTCACATAACGCTGCTAGTTCACCTTTTGTGATTGCCATACAAGATTCTGGAATAAAGGTACTGCCGTCGTGAGTTTGATGTCTACCTATGTAGATGTTTCAACAGGTCGTCTTCAACCAACTAAAGATAGGATTTGTTTTCTGACATCAATTTGATTACTTGATTCTTGCATGGCAGGATCATCAATGCTGCACTTTTGACTGCAGCATGCTCGGCTGCTTCAAGTGACATGTATACTACTTCTCGCACATTGCATGGCCTAGCTCTAGCAGAGAACGCGCCTGCTGCCCTTAAGCAACTGAATTCTCAGGGAATTCCTTGGCTCTGCGTTCTGATATCTTCAGCCATGGGACTCTTGAGCTTGATGTCAGTAGGAGGTGGAGGTATTGGGCAACTCTTCACTTGGCTAGCTAGTGAGTTTCTCATCAACTTTTTCACCCAATTCAAGTACACGACATTGAAATATGATCATACCTCCTCTCGACGTCTTTCTACATCAGCTATGGTATCTGTAACTGGACTACAAACCTGGGTTGGAATCTTGATTACATATCTGAGGTGGGATTTGGGGGTCAGAGCGCAATCCATCGATCGCTCAATATTTCCTTATCAATCTCGTCTGGTAAGTTCATCCTATCTGTTCTTTCTCTACCTCTTTGGTTTCTTTAGGAGCCCACCCCCTGATACAACAGATTAAATTCTTTTGATTCTTCAGCGTCGATGGGGTGCATATTACGTATTAACTTTATGCATAATGATTTTGATATCTAATCCTTTTACCGCATTTGTGTGTTCACGTCTCTTCTAATAATCTTCAAACAACACTTTCTAATATCTCTTTACCCAATGTTTTATCAATTCTCAGATCAAAGGACAATGGTCAACAGCCACTCTTGTTACTGGGTAAGCACCTTCTGGTTTTCCACATATCTGTCTATCCTTTGAGAATCATTTGAAATATAACAAAAAAACAAACTGCTTCCATTCTTGGAATATCTCACAAACTATAGATACTTGCCTATAGTCATGTTTTTCACCCTATATTCAAGTAACAAATTATTTAAACAAACAAAAGGTCAAAGTATTCAATTAGTAAAACCAGCAGATATGGTAAGCATGGCTTTTTTTACTCATACATATAATTTTTCAACTTGAATTCCTCATCTTGTATATTTTGTCCCAGGACTTTGAGACAGGTGTAAGGGAAAGTTTAAGAGATTTAGATGATTAGCACAGAATCCCTGAATCTATCAGATGAAAACTATATGTTTTGAAATGTTTTTAGATATTATTGGTCATATGTTTGTATAACGATGAATTGCATACTACAGGAACCATTTGATGTGGGGCTAGTCTCAAAATAAGAAGTGAGACACTCTCTTGAAACATCACTTGATTTTGATGACCAACTTGACTGCTGTGCCCTACAAACATCTTGCATGAGTAAGCCAAGAGCTGCCAAGAGTCCGCTGAGTCTATCACTTCATCTTAGAGTCAATTTCCTGGCTCCACTTTTTTGCATAGCATGTATATCCCACTCATTCTGACCTAGATAGCATGACTGAGGATACCTTCAAGGTAGACATAAATCTGAAGCCCAGCAAGTAATGGCCATTGGATAGCTATCAGAAAGCTGACTTCTTCAAAGTAGCCACATTTAGACAGATCTTGATCATGAAAAGAGGGTGAAAGACACTACCAATACCATCTCAGACAAGAGCTGTCACAAAGCCGCTTTGGACAAAGCATCCACCTAACAAGTCTAAGCTTGTATTTATAACTTTCAGACTCTTGACCTCATGAATTTAACTGAAGGTACCTTCAAACATGTGGTTCACAAAGCTGCCATGTTGTAAACTTATCAGTAGACTTTGATCTTCTTTATGCCAAAACCAATATTCAAACCATCTTACTTGATGGTTAGCGCAAATGCTCAACCAATGGCATCTATACAAGCTGTTCTTCACTTGCACTTGATTCACACTGTGCAACTTTTGGATCTCCCCAATCTCCATTGAGATGTCACATATTGGAGAGGTGTTGTAACATTGAAGGAACTACTGTTGAGAGACACGAAGACACTTGGCTTCCATGAAATCAGAACTGGGGTACCAGACTCATCATCTGTCAACCAGTTTCAATCCAAATTTCACCAGAAACAAATAATCAATAAGGGGGCTCAGGTCAAGATTTTTGTGGCCTTGTCCTACAAAATTGGGGAAAGTTTTTCACAGTACCAGACTGTAAAAAGGTTTCCCAATTTGTAAACAAATTGTGTTGCTGGGCAGCAAATTTACACAAATTTGCTACTCAAAAGAATTTGGGAAAGTTTTTTATGGTCAAAGTACAGCCTGATGCATAATTGTTGACTTTGGAAAACAAAACCTCGAGTTTCCAAAAAAAAACCCTTGAGTTTTTTCAAAAATTGCTGAGTTTTTTTTGAAAAGCTGCTGAGTTTTCAAAAAAAAATCATACAGAAAGGGGTTTGACATCTCAGTAGAGATATTGGTAGCCTAATACCCAGAGAGCTTGCTCAATTGATCCACCAATTGTTCAATATTGAAACTTCCCTTCATGACCATCCAATCATCACCACCTCAACATGTCATACAAACGTGTGAACAATGGTAAATTTTATCAACCACATGTCAAGACACTTGAAGGCCGAACACCTGATCAAATCCGTCAAATGAGTGGCCTCAACATGTCGGACTCATCGTGTTCAAGACAGCTATATAGAGCCACCAATGCCGTCATTCTGCTTGCTGAAAGCTACAAAACTCTTGGTGCACCTCCTCCTCTGGAGCCTGGTGAGCGGGAGATCCTCAGGGCTGCAGTAGAAGATGACCCGACTCTCTGTGAAGACGAGATGGTCTGTGACCACCCCTTTCCGTATGATCTTTTTTGAAAACTCAGCAGCTTTTCAAAAAAATACGCCAGGTTTTTTTTTTGAAAACTCGAGGTTTTTGTTTTCCAAAGTCAACAATTATGCATCAGGCTGTAATAAAATAACTTGACCTGAGCCCCCCTATTGGTGAATTCACATGCTGTAAATGATCACATACTAATGATGTTGGATATCCGTTTTAGATCAGCAAACCTCCAACTAAGGGTTACACAAAAAAATCGTCTATCTTCCAAATGTGTTTAGCTGTTTCCATCATTAATAGACATACGCCTGCTCGTCATATGGGTAAAACAATTCTTGCGAACACTTTTTTCACCATCTGCTCTTTTCTCTTGCCGTTGAGTATGCTTCTTGTATACCTCAACCTGAGCTCGGTGATAGCGATCTCTGATCTTACGGCCGGGGACTAGGAAATGTTAATTTTCTTACCCTTTTGATTGCAATCAACAATGTTTTAACCAATAGTTCTGGAGCACTGATAGGAGTTAAGACTCTGATCCAGTGGGGTCGCTTTTCACGCATGAAATACAATATGTGCGTACCAGCCACGCGTTCACGTCTTCGCTTGAACATTCGATGACCTAACCAATATATGGTACCCTCGTATACGGGGAGAGTTTCGAAATGTGGAGTGAAGGCATCGCGTTCGTACAATTTACCAGGTGGATACTTCAATCCAGGAAGTGGTAGCCAATCGAAATGAGTACCGGGAATCTCTTTCCACCGTATTGCGATCCACTTGTACGCATCGATCAGATCTTGCTCCATGTTTGTTTTGATATCGCGCTCTGCGACGATTTCAGAGCATATTGTGATCATCTCCAGATAATTATCCCATAGCTTCTCCATATTCTCGACGAGAAATTGCGCGTAATCCTTGTTAGCCTCTTTGTGCTCTATTGATTCTAGAAATTTTTGAATTTGAGGCTTGTACGTATCCATCAAAGCGCGGGACAACAGTGGTTCTTCATTCGAGTTTGATACCAATTGATGACGGTTGTCATCAACGTATCCTTCAGGTCGTGGATTTACAGCTTCCAAGCGAGGAATGGCTTTTGTTCTCTTCTTCATCGGGCCAGATGGCTTTGGAGCTTTAACTAGGAATGGATCAGTAGCGAGATGGGATTTTGAGGAAATCGTTTTTTGTTGAAAGTCGATCCCTATATTCATTGCACGTGCTTGTCTTGAACGATCTAGGGTAGGTGATTCGAGTGCCACCTTTTCCGATCTTGCAAGAGTCCGACTTCGTGAGTAAGATCTTTCGAGAGCATTTTTCTTTGAGTAGTATCTATCGAGATCAAAAGTGCCTTCAAATTTGGTTGCATCTATTCGGGGTTGTTCAGATTTTAAGACAGCGGGGTTTCCAGGACGCGGCCCGCGAGCAGTACGGGGCTTAGATCGAGACCATGATAACTGCCAACTCGGAAGCGTAGATGATTCCAGAACATGAATTTTGGTCTGCGTAAGTCGGCGAGACTTTGTTGCTTGATGGGTGGATTCGTCATCCCCATTGAATGAAAAAGGATCATGATGATATGTTCGCTTGGAACGTTGAAGATTGACTTGATAAGTTGGATGTGGGGCCTTGAGCTGTCCGGGTCTTGAAAGGCTTATCCTCACATCCCGAGAAGGTAGTTTTGCGTCTTGAGAGCTCGAACTCTGTTTTTCTTGGTCCGAATTCTGTTCAACTAGACTTTTCGAAAGAATCGGGTCAGTATCGACGTTTCTTGAGATGAAAGTAAGTGAAAATACGGAATTGGTATCGGGGCAAACGCTAGAAGTTTCAAAAGCAGGAAGACAATACCTGAGTTGGCCTGACTCCACTCCACTTTATTGCTTTTCATTTTGACATATTGGTAGCTTGTGCTGTGACCCGGACTCTTAATTTCGCTCCGTAATTCGCGCGCATTTGGTGGTCTTACCAGTGCAGAGCTTGCCCGTGCTTCATTGCCAAGAAAGTGACTGGATGATTCTTCTGACGATTCATCATGTGAATCAGAGAGGGGAGTCGTGGCACTGTAACTGTGAGACGACCCTTCAGAATTGGATGGATCATCGGCGTACTTTATCTCATTTGCGTCGAATTCATTTCTTGTGGGGCTGGCATGATGAGACTCAGTTGGAAACGGAGACGTGTGAGCACTTAATGCAGTGGATGGATCATGACCATCAGAAGCTGGTATATGAGGTGAGCTGGGCAGTTCTTCGGATGAGTGATCTTGGAAAAGTTTGCGATGATGAGCATGTTGATAGTCTGGGGATGCTTTTTCGAACTCTAATGATGCAACGGGATGATCGTGACCAGTGGGGCTGTTTTGAGCCTCGAGTGTTCTCCATTCGTGATACGGCTTCAAGCTGATCATCTCTGGTGAAGGTAGCCCCATGAGTTGGCCGTGCCAGGATGGCGAGTCTTCCATGATTCCTGGAAGCTGGCTTATCACATGAGATAATTCGCGGTAGTACCCTGTGTTCTCGAATGGATCATGAAATTGTTCCGATGACCCTTCTCCAGATATGTCCATATGAGCGCTCGATGAAGGAGGATTCAAAATATACGCGTCAGGAGGAGATACTATCTGCGAACCTGGACGGAATACGTGCGACTGGATTTCTTCCCCAACAACCTGATGCAATGGAAGACGTTCCTGACTCTCCGCTCCGCTCCGACGATTGACCGCCAATCCGTTGTGCGTGTTGAGGATACCCGCATTCCCTTCTCCAAGAGAGTGAAAACTTGAGAAAGACTTCGCAGTGGTGGGGTTGTCCAGACAAACAAAACAATTAAGGCTCATTCTTTGTCTTGATCACTGCGAGAAAACGATGTTATTGTTCACTGACAGTTTTGTCGCTTGCACCAGACTGGTGTGGCCCGGTGTACATAGCAGGAAAGTTACTAGCCAATGCAGTGGACGGTGAGGAGGCGTCGAAGGGGATGTCAGAGGTTTGTCTTTCTGATAGATAATCTTCTTGGTGTAGAACTGCCAGTTCAGGAGTCTCTTCCAAGTGAGAACGCGCTTCTGTATGGCTTCCAAGACTGGTCGGAATAGAGTGGCGTACGCTCCTGGAAAAATCCCAAACGCCCATGGCTGTCAATAATATAGGCCAATTGAGCATCAAGGCCATCGTTCGGTACGACTTCTTGTTGAGCAGATCCATGGTCGAGAATGCCCGAAATTGAGGTGACTGTCGTTCGTGGTCTCGAATACAATCCTGTGACTTGAAACAGTCCGACACACCATAGAGGACAGTAGAGGACAGCATGATCTAAGCTTGGTATGATTGTGTGTCATATCAAGTACTACTGTGTACAAAACTAGCATGCTCGTGTGGAATCAGAAGCACTGCAAAACTAGCATGATCGACAAGTATCCCCCAACTTGATCAAGTGCCCCTAGTGAGACACTTTTTACTCGCGAGCTAAAAACATATCACTCCCTCTCAATTCAAAGAGGTCGGACCTTTGGAGAAACACGAGGGTTCTCAGTAAGTAAGAGAACTGGGCACTAGGAGGAACACTTCTAGATACGAGAATAGGTTATAGGAGCCATGTGACGTAGCCATGACAAAATGATGTGTAAGCTATTTCACATTGCAATTGATTGCATTCCTGTGCAATCTCTGCAAAAATCCCTCATTACCTTCTGCGTTGAGAATGCTGTTTACCCTCACTATGATTATTGTCTATAATCAAGTGGATAATCTCAAACCCAGGTTCTTCCCACTTCTTTACTTATTCTCAAAGGTCTTTATGCTTCTTGCTAAAAGTATTCTCATCTTATTCGAGATCAGCTCTTTTTATATATTATCATCTTATCATTTATAAAAATTTTGGCCCACCCACCTCTCCCTTTCTGTAATAGTTGTAGGTCACTTGTTATTTACTGATGGGAATGTCATCGTGTAACAGGTATGTATAAAAAATGTGTGTGTAATGGCGGACCGGGTATTTGACTTGTTATATTACCTTTCATGGTTTTGACGTCATTACCTCTTTACCACTTTTCCATTTTTTACTTTACCACTTCCTGTTTCATCTCATCGACGAAAATCTTTTCATAGTCGTTATCACTCAATCAATCTAGTATTTTTAAAGGTAAAGTGATTATGTCCAGTGATGCTGCCAATATTGAAGCGGCTGCAAGGGTTACGTCTAGGTTGGCGGAGATCAAAAAGTCTTATAATGAAGCTGGAGGCTCCACTACCATATCAATGACGGAGATCAGAAGCCAGTTTGCAGAGGTCATACCGTTCCATTCTAAGAAATGGTATAGACATTGGTCCAATTTCGCCATTAGGCTCTGTAAACTTGATAAAGACGCCGGGCGTCCAATCTTTAAAAACTTGTTGCCTGCTCCAACAACCACTCCTCGATCTAATACGGAGAAGGTTTTCATCTTCAATACAAATGATAACCCAACCTATCCTCCCAATCTATCGAGACCCGTCTCTCCTTCACAACGAGACCATCCTTCTGGAAATCCTATTGTACCCAGAGTTCTTACCAGTGAAGAAAAAATCACCCTCCTCACTCAGCAAAACGAAGAAAATCAAAATCGTCTTTCTTCACTTCTTTCTCTTCATGTTTCTAATGAGAAAGGCAAAAGGAAGAGGCATCACAAGCATAAAGATGACTCATCCGATTTTTCTTCAGATTCATCTACAAAATCTGAAAAGAACACGAAAAAGTACGTGTTTATATCAAAAAAGAAGTCTGTCGACATTCCCACGGGGAACTTTACTCAAGGAGCATTACTATATGCGGCAGATGTCAAAGGCTACGATGCCAGTATTTCCCAAGCTGTTAAATACTTTAATAATTCAGCAAAACCACCTGATTTTCCTGATGTTCTCACAAAAGAATTACTTCTCGGAAAATTTATCGACTTTAGAAGAATCAAAGGAGAGCTGCTTAATCCGAAGAAGGGAGATACTTCTTATACAGCTTCTGGTAAAGAAAAAGGACTTGAAATTTCGAAGAATCTTACTCAAGAAATTGTCGAGTTGGCTGAATGGTTATATTATTTCGGCATTCTCAAAAGAGCTATCAAAGCTGCTTTTCCGGATTGTGAAAGTTATATTTCTGAATATGGGAAATATATTAAATCTCAATTTTGGTCAGCTGGTGTTATGGTGAATTGGAGAGATATCGCGGGTTACGATTCAGCTTTTCGAACACAAGTGGCTAATAGAAAGTACATTTGTTTCGCTGATTGGGATCACAAAGATTGTGAAGTTCTTGAAACACAATTTTTTGGGAGTGCATATTATCAACATAATTTTGGTCCTGTTGCTGCTTTCAATCCTGTTGTGTCCAGTTAGTATTTCTCTGATTGTATATCTGGTTATGGATATGTTCTAACATGAAGTGTTTTAGCTTCCTTGTCTTGTTCGTTTAGTCAAAATGTTTCAAGGCAACGGTTAAATTTTAATCCTAATGCGGCTAATAGTCAAGTTCAAAAGCCAACATTTGATCCTGATAAATATCATTTCTTGTTTAAGCATGGGAGTAAATTTCCGATTGAAGACGCTTCTAAGACGCCAATTGCTAAGGAGCAGTTCTGTTTTTCTTGGAATAAGAATGGAGTTTGTGCCATTGGGCCTACTTGCCCTTCACTTTTGTGTATGTTTTTGCTTATCAATTTCTCTGTTATAATAAGTAGGTTGAGTTGATGTGAAAACTAATTCATGGAGTAATTGCAGAACATCCGGGGATGTCATGCAAAACATTTCGGATGCGATCACGCCTGAAGAGTATTCTTCAGAGCGTTATCTGCGCGGTTACCAGTGGGACGGTACTTCGCCAACGGGTTATTCTGCCTCCATCGATTCTAGTTTAACGGCAGAACCTTTTCCGGATCCCACTTCTCTTCAAGAAGATGTTGACGCGGATTTTATTCTGAAACAATACGATCATCTTTTTCAAATTAAAACGCCTTATAATATTAATAAAATTGAAGAATTATTACGTACTCATCCTAACAAACCTTTTGTTGCTTCCGTCTTAAAGGGTTTGAGAGAAGGTTTTTGGCCTTCATCCAATCTTCCGTCTTCAGAAATTATCGACGTTCCAAATCCTCAGTCCTGTTTTGAAAATCAAGAGTTATTGGAGGAACAATGCGAAGAAGAGATTACGAAAGGTCGATATTCTGAAGAATTCACAATGCTGTTACCAGGGATGAAGGTCATTCCTCTTCTGATGGTTTCCAAGAAAGATTCAAAGAAAATGAGAGTTTGTTCAAATATGAGTTTTGATAACCCTTCTCCAAATGATCTCGTCGACAAAGACAAGATCCGTGTTTTGTACAATTCTTTAAGATCATTTGCACCTTATCTAATGGATATAAAGAGGAAAAAAGGAAAAGTAACGGTTTTGAAATCAGATGTCAAAGGTGCATTTAGAACTTTACCAGCTCATCCTCAATATCAAATTCGTCAGATCCTCCGTATCAAAGCTAATGGAAAATGTTGAGTCGACCACAACCTTACCTTTGGTTCGTCTCCTTTGCCACACATTTGGTGTGGTTTCTTTTCTTTGATACTCTGGATTTTGAGAGAGATATTTTATATTGAGTATTTGAATAGTATGATGGACGACATGTGGTCGGTGGCGGATGCATCTGATTGGGTTGTGTTTAAAGATCATTGTATTCCTGGTCCTCAAGCAAAATTATTGATGGTTTTTGATATCTTAGGTGTTCCTTGGGTTTGGAAGAAACAACTGTACGGTACTGCTTTGGAAGTGATTGGTCACGTGGTGGATTCTGATAGGATGAGTATCTATTTGGAACCCGACAAGAAGACGTTGTTGATCAAAGCTATGAAACGGTTTGTATCGGTTCCTAACCATTCTTTACGCGACTGGCAATCAGTGCAAGGGTGGATCTCTTGGGGGTTTAATTCGATGCCTTTAGGACGTTTTGCTTTGCAAAGTTTGTACAAAAAAACGGCGGGCAAGATTGAACGATTTTCTCATATTCATCTTAATAAGGAGAATCAAGATGATCTGAGATGATTAATTGAATATTTTGAAGGTAGTAATGGAGTTTTAATTCTCAAATCGGCAAAATGGTTTTCTTTTCAGGCCGATTCATCTTATTTTTGTGATGCTTGCCAGTTTGGGATCGGTGTTTGGGAACCAAGGACAAAATTCGCGTTTCATCTAAGACTTCCGGATCCTCTTTGTAATATTTTCTGGGCCGAACTCTTGGCGGTTTTGGCGGCTATTGACTTGGGTATCAATGCTTGTTCAAAGAGAATTTACGTTTATACTGACAACAAACTCGTGTTTCATTTGTTCAACTCACACCGTCCTAACCAGTTAGTGAGACCTTTATTTCGACCCATAATTAAACGGTTGGTCTTGTCTCAGGCGGAGGTAAAAGTAGCTCACATTCCTGGTGTTCAGAACTCATGCACAGATTTATTGTCTAGAGATCATACGATGGAAGCTAAACGTCAATATACGCCAGTTTCAATCAGTAGTCTCGACATTGATCCTTTATTACTTGCTGGTGGTACTGAAGTTAACTTGGATTTCTTCAAATCTTCAACTTTACATTGGCATCTTCAATCATGAATAATAAAAAAGATATAACAACTATTGAACAAATCAAGGCTTTGTCCATTATTAATCGTCAATCTACAGTTAACATTTCGACTATTCAAAAATATGAGGCTGGTTATAGAAGTTTCTTTCGCTTTTGTTTGCATTTTGGTTATCTTTTTAATCCTGATTCTGAGACTTTGTGTGATTATATTTCATACACTAGTCTCAAAATTTCTCCCAGATCGGTCCGTGTTTATTTAGTTGGTATTTCGTTTACTTTTAATTTAAAATTTCCTAACATTGTTTGTGATTCAAGAGATAAGGTAGTTAGAGCGACTATGAAGACTTGCATCAAAAATCATTCCAAGCCGGTTGTTCGGAAAAGTCCTCTTACTCTGTCTCATTTACATTTTGCTATTTCTCAAACTGGTTCTTCTCACGATGATCGTCTCTTTTTAGCTATTCTTTGTGTGGGTTTTGGTGGTTTACATCGACTCGGCGAACTTACAATTCCGGATTCACAAAAGCTTTTCGATTCAAGAAAAATTATCTTGAGAAGTTCTTTCAGTTTATCTCACTGTCAAAAGTATATTCAATATCATTTACCTTACTCTAAAGGCGACACCAGTTTCACTGGAGTTCCGGTGATAATTCAGTATTTCGAGAATTCTCCGGCTTGTCCTATAAAAATTATGCTCTATTATCTCGACTCTAGGGATTTTTTGTTTTTGTCTGTTCTGGCGGTGCAACTACTTTGGCGCAGTCTGGTGCTTTGATGGACTATATTCAGTCTGCTGGTCGTTGGAGTTCTGGGGCTTTCCGTATTTACGTCAGAGGTCATGTAGCTTTGCGTTTGCCTGAATCAAAAAATCACGTAATTGGTAATTCAATTCATGTGGGAGCTTTGGTTGCTTTTTCTTGAAGTGAGATTCTTTTTTGTTTCTATTTCTTTTTCTTTATTGTTTAAATAAAGAGGAGATAGTTCTGTTTGATCTAGATGTCAATTCTTTTTTGGATTAACTTATTTTGAGAACTCAAAACTGACTCTTTTGTTTTGTTGAACCAATTTCTTAATATCTTCTTCCTCCCTACTTCACCACTCTTTAAGTCTACGCTCTTTCAATAGGCGGGTTGGAGAGGGTGTTGTTTGCTTGTGGACATGACGGTATTATATCCCTTAGGGGAAATTGGTTTTAACGCGCTAGAGTTTTGTCTTTTTGTGATTTTTGTAAGTACCAGAGATGACATTTCTACTTTTTAGTCCACCCCATAGTGGACCTTTTTGTTGCCTTTAAGTCAATTGCCCTGTACTTAGTATCTATCTGGTATAGCTTATTCATTACATTGCAATTAGGACTCTATGCCTCAATTTTGGCTAAACCTTCCCAACATGAGTATTAGCTTGAATCACCCAGCTCTGATACCTATTCTTCAAGTGTAAAGAAAGGTGATAGTACCTGGATGGCACAAGAGACAATAAGTGAGGATGAATGAAAAGAAACTACAAAGGTAGGAGAAATCATCACACTTATATGTATCTAACACTCATATAACCTAGGTACAAGATCATAGATTGATGAAGGAAGCCAAAACATAACACGTCATAACAGAGCAAAAAGTGATGTAATGTGTTCAATAAAGATAATGAAAGTAGTAAGAATTGATTATCTTAATATGAATCAACCCACGTGCCCATTTCAACTGCCTGTGCCTATGCCCATCAAACCTGTCTATTCATTTATCTTGTATCTCACTCTGAGATTTCTTCAGAAAGATGAGGAGTAATTTGAAATTGAAATTAGGGCACAGAGCCTGGCGTTAAAACCCCACAACTCATCAAAGGAGGACACAGAAAAGCGACATTGGATTTCTGTGCAAGAATTGAATTGCGGCTTTGGACTGTGAGTTTCCAAGATTACAAATTTGCAGTTGGATGCGCA
Organism: Melampsora larici-populina 98AG31; assembly: GCF_000204055.1. Classification (NCBI taxonomy): domain Eukaryota; kingdom Fungi; phylum Basidiomycota; class Pucciniomycetes; order Pucciniales; family Melampsoraceae; genus Melampsora; species Melampsora laricis-populina. Next base: position 616,697 of record NW_006768783.1, read on the forward strand.
TTAACCGATTGCCACTGCCAGCATTAAAGAGGTTCCCAGATGGGAATATGGGTCCTAGTGATCACATTCCCATCCTGCTACTGTTACACAGTTCCACAAATATTTCCTGAGTAGCCATTGTGATATATGTAGTCAATATTTTGAGATGTGTGTCTCAATTTGAACAAAGTTACAGCATGTATTACACATGAACTTCTTATCTAGATGAGCAGATAACTGAGCGAACCTGTATGTAGCTGATAGCTAAGGATTTACTCAGATGTTTGCACATATGTAGTGTATGCTTTATGGCTCAGATGTGCAGTGCAAGATGATTTGATGCACCATTCTTCTCTCAATGATATTCCCAGCCTAGGTCACGTTCCGACCAGGGAACCTATTTAATGCTGGCAGTGTGCTGTGTGAAACCGTTAAGCTTGTTGGAGTGATTCCTTGGTGTTTCCAAAGGGAAGATCCAGCAAACTTTGGTGACCAAGGAGTTTGTGTGAAGCCTGAAAAGCGGGGCACAGTGCATTTTGTTGTTAAACCTCATTTCATCAAGGATCCCACTATTTCTTGCCCCCTTTCCAAGTACCGGTCGCCCCATTTTTGGTCCAACAAGGGGCGACGAGCAATCAGTCGCCCCCTTTTCAAAAAGGGGCGACTGAAAGGGGGCGACTGATCCATTATCATTTTTCTCTTATCTATTTTTTTTGTTCATAGAAGCGTAATGTAAATAGAGGATTATTATCACTACAAACAACAGTGCCAGGAGCAGCGCAATGTAAATAGAGGATTGTAGCTACAAACAACAGCGCCAGGAGCGAGCTGTATCCTGGCGCCGGTGACACTCAAGATCATCTCAATCAATCTCATCAGGACGAGAGAAAGAGAAACGAGATAATGGGGACATGAACATATATCTTAAATTGGCATACATAGAGGCATACATAGATGGATGGGCATAGGGGTAGAGTTGTCAAACAAAATAAAATGGTAGGACCGTGAAATCAATCACATACAAGGAGAACTTCCAAGAAAAGTTCCAACAAAAGGTAAAAGGGGACAAAACAACAGTAAGAACAACCAAGAAAAAAAACAAAAGAAAGAAAAAAGTATCTCATAACATAAATAAGATTGCCATTTAAACCAAACTAAAAAACAACAAAAGAAAGAAAAAAAGTATTGCATGAATAAGATTTCCATTTACTTGTCATCTCGATTAACCCAAAGATCTAGCTGGACTTGATACTTATTGATCCAGTCTGGAATACGAGTCAAGAATGATTGGAACATTCTTGTTAGGTCGAGTTCGATATGGAAAAAAGGTATAACAGTTACTCTCAACTGGATTTATCAGGATAACTGGGCATTCGTATGCACTGGCGATGACGTAGCCTAAGTAAGGAATGCACATCCAGTACTCCTGTTTACATATTGCGTCCTGGGGTTTCAGCCGGTGGAGGAGGTCGTCAACGATCTCCGTGGCAGCACTGGGAGCCGTAGTCGCACGGCGAGTCTTCACCCCGCGAGGCTTCATTCCCGGCAGTGTAGCTATTAGTTCCTCATGGACTTCAGGATACGAGAACAGTTCATCGTGCAAATGTTGACGGACGTGAGCATAGGACTCGTCGTTGTAACAATCGAACACTTTGGCAATTGCGTAGTATCCGCAATTGCCATATGCAGGTGGATCGAAAACAGACTCTATGAAAGGAGCGATTATTTGAGGAAGTTGATTCAGATACTTGAGTTTGTTAGTTCGGACAGCGGAACCGGTTTGTGTTTGTAAAGCAGAGGATAGTTCAGTTTTTGATTTGTGAGCTGAGGATAGTGTTGAGTCAGAGCTTGATGAGTCAGAAATTTTGGCCTGGATATGTCGAGTTTGAGCGATTGGCTTTTGCACTTCCTTTTTTGCCACTCTAAAATTTAAATCATCTGGAATTGGAAAAACTACTGCACCAAATTTCCTACTGCCTTCCAAAGTGGCCCGAACTTCAGGATCCTTCCTATCTAATTTGATATCTTCAGCAATGCAACACAACGTAACTTCGGGAATAAGGACTCTTTGAATAAAGTAATCCGGAGTAAGAGGGGCAGCTTTGGCTGAGTCAAGGTGATCTGGCGACGATGGATCTTTGGTAAACATAGACTCAAGAGCTCTGACAATAATTTCATAACCTTGATATCCATAACTGGATTATTTGTTGAAACATCAAAACCAAGATCATCTGTTTCATCAAAAAAACTCCAGTTCTATGAAATGAAAAAAAAAACAATGTTTTGATCATAACAAAAGGAGAAAGAATTGAATTTTTAACAATCAAAAATACAAAGCGACAATTAAAAAAAGAAAAGAAATCATTAAATTGAGATCAGAAGAAAACTGATTATAATTTGAAAATCAAAGATAATCTTTTATTCTAATATTTCTAAACTCAAACAGTGTGTGCCCAGCCCCCAGATGCCAACACAGGTTTGGTGGAAGTGAGATATTCAAAGAAGTTCATAGAAAGATTACAGTGTCATCACTGTTGGCTGACAAGTTCCACCCTCCATAGGTGTGAACCAAAACCTCAACAGCCAGTGAGACAAATTGTTTAAGGCCAAATAACTCAACAGTGGAATGCAAATCTGGTGTGTCTAATGAAAGGCTACTGGCAAGCAATTTGAGAAGCATTGTGTAGTAAGGCCGGTGAAAAAGTGATGAGGGAACAGTGGAGGGGAGCAGTGATTTGCCCTTCACTTTGTCAATCATGTGGTGTGCAATCCAGAGTTTGGCATGACATTCATTTGGGTGGGGTTTTGGGAAGTGGGATGAAATGTGGGAGTTCAATTCACACAAGACATCTGGTGGATGGCAATGGCCAGTGTAAGACTTGACCCATTGTTTCATGGGTTCAGCAGGGAAAAGAGTCTCGGTCCCAGCCACTGTGGGCTGAGACTCAGGGACCTGCTAAAGGCTGCAATCTCCAACAGCATAGATGTCCCCCAGAGCCTGTGGAGGGGAGGTTTGCAACTTATTGGAAATGTTGGCTTGATACAAAATTCACTTTGGCTGGGGCTATCTCCACCCTCCATTTTTGCCCTCTCAGACAATATGAACCTACAACATATCTTTTTCTGAAATTTTGCTCTCCTTGGAATCTCTATAGCTGCCCTAGAAGGCATTATATCATTGGTTGAAAAAACTAAATAAAAAATTGAGATGTTGATTAATGACACTTCTGTGATTACGGTCACTTTACACACACATTTTCTCTCTGCCAACCCATAGTCTCTCTGCCATTCTTGTCGGATACAGAGATTAAGCATCCACATGCCGCTGATTTTTGCACCAGGTTTGGAGAATCTTCACTGTAACCTCGAGCAGATTACATTTTCTCATCAAGGTGTGTAGATATTGGGGGTATTATGTACAAGATGCAAAGCATATTGCTACCCCACATTCCCATAAGTTGTGGGTCCCTCCTCCACAAGATCTGAAGGACACATGCGGTTTGAGGAGGGACTCAAAGCATCCACAGTGGTCAGGCCTCAAGTTAAGGCCCCAAACCAACTGAATCAAATTTTAGTGGGGCCCTAAACCACTTGAGACGCAATGGTGTTGACTCCAAATTTGTGCAGAGTATGGGTGACAAACTGTTTACACACACTCTTGGGTGTAGTATTGTGGGATACAAAGTTAAAACTGGGATTTTTTTCCCATTTTCCCAGTTTTTGTTTTTGGCTGTGTTTGGAACTTTCCCATGTTCTCCCAGTTTCTCAGTTTGTGTTTTTGGCGGTATTTGGGAAACTGGGAAACTGGGAAAAAACTCCCAGTTTTAACTTTGTATTCCCTATATGTGCATGTTTACACTTGTGAAAGATGAGGTTTGGCAAGTGTGGCAATTTAGGGCTCACCACTATTATCCGTGCTCAAAGTCAACCTGGTTTCAAGAAAATCCAGTTGACCCAGTTGCTTTTGGCGGTAACTTTGTGAATCAAGTTGATATTTGTTGACAGCTCACAGCCAAAAAGTCAACTGGGTCAACCGGGTCAACTTTGAGCACGGCTATTGTTGTCAACTTTGATGATTAAGGGTGAAAATTTGGAGTGGGCCCCAAATACATTTAGCAATAGGGGCCGCCAGTGTAGCACAGATCTGGGGCCCTATTGCTATAGCCTTTTGACAATGATGTTTTTTTTCTGAAAATTTTCATCACTTCAGTGGTCAAAACCAATCAAAAATTGTTCTACATAACAGGGTTTCTCCCCTCTGTATTCTCAAAATTAGCAGAGAAACAAAACTCCAGTCAGAGCATCAGCACCGGGCCTTGTAAAAATTTAAATACAGGCCGTTTTACAAAGCCGTGAGAATAAAACTGAGGCACCGGACCTTGCAAACGGCCTGTATGGTTTACACGACGCGTATAATCATACCTTGAACTTGTAATAATGGACTGCAGCGTATAATCCTAGAATCGCCCCAAAGGACCAAACGTCTGAACTTAACCCACCAATATCGGACGTACAAAGTCCTACCGTCAAACAAAACAAGCACCTCAAGCCCGCTTGGGCAATGTATTATTTGGACTTTCCAGCTTTTGCAAAGCCTCGGTTTTGCCAAAACTTTTCAATGTTCTGCGAGAATAGGCATACACGTTCTTGTCCGTCAATTTGGTGACATACAGCGAACGAATCGGGCCCTATTTTACAAGGCCCGGTGCTAATGCTCTCAAAAAGAAAACCAGGTTTAGCACCATGTTGCACTTTTCAAAAAATAATCAATCATTCTCAAATTGCCTGTATATTTGGCAATAGCCCAGGTTTGGGGCTGGCCACTGTGGATGCTCTTAGTCAAGTTAAAAAAAGATCAGAATGTTCTCTTAACTCAGCCAGGTTGTGGGTGGGCCAAAGTGCAATTATTTGTCTTTCCTTGCACCTGGGCGCATTTTGCTTGGAAAAAATCGTGAATGCTATGAATTTTTTTTCATTTTATCAACACTTGTAGCTATCTATGCAGTCTATCACTGTCCACAGCAGTTTGTCATTCAATGGCGAGACAAGATGGAGAGAATTTCGATTGAAAGTGTTGATATCAAAGCAGGTACTTCTCATTGCTCAACCTATCCAAATCTGAATACAGCTTCAAAATTATCAATGGGTGTGTCTAGTTCCGGAAGAGAACCACTGCTCTCAAATTATTCCAGAACATCTGGTCCCCAAAAACAACGCTGAGACAGCAGCGCAGCATTTAGCTGCAGCGTAGAGATACCGTAACTCTAAGCGGTACCCTATCCGTTAACTTAACGGGGCCACTTAGAGCTACGTTGGCAGAGGCCTGTAACGGGGGTATTTTTTTCGAGTTACGTTAGCACCCGGGGCTAACGGGCACTATTATTTTGAGTTACGCATCAGCCACGTAACCCGTTACCGTAACACTGTTGCGCACATACTATACCTCATACCCCAACCAACGCAGGATGGATGTATTTCACCCTTCAAGAATGAAATCACCACCCAATCGACCAATTTGAGATCAAGCTTCCCCAAAGGAGAACGCCAAGGGGACTTTCCGCATACTCACGATGGATCTAATCCGATTCCTCAACTTCCAACTTCCATATGATTACATCATTTTTTTAACTGACTCTTGTCCAATTTTCCCCTTTCATCCCCATCTCCAAGTCCTACCTTCAAGTTCCTTCTTCATTATCACTCACAACCTTGATCCATCTATCGTATTCACCTCAGATCAATCATCAATTGATTTACCAATCATGATCAATCCAAATCGTCGTTTCTTCACTGGGTTTTTTGTTCAGATGTTCTATCTTTTAGTTTTCCAGCTATCGGTCATGCCAAGTTCAAGTCAGCAATCACAACTCAACTTTTCGTCAGTTCCAGCCACTCCTAGTCGGCCTCAAAGAACTCGCAACCGTGTTACGACGCCGGGCATGGTTGCAACCAATTCCGATAGCCGTCGCAGACTTTCGATTGATCTTGACGCCCCTCAACCAAGTGCAATCAAGCAGATCGTGATTGAAACGGACTGTTCCGACGATGATGAACCAGTTGTTAAACCTCCAGCAAGAAAGAAACAACGCAAGACGACCACGACCAAAACCGAAGATGATTCCAGTCAGGTTATCAAACGTCGAGCCAAAAAAAAACCAGAAAGACCAACATCACCACCGAAGACGAGGTATGCTACGATATGTTTATCTTCATCATAACCATTTAAACGTATTACTCATGCTATTGTTGAAGACATCTTCCATACAAGTCACCAAGGAAATCCTCCGAGCGGATTCAGATGAAGAAAACAACAACCTTCGCAAACGGAAGCATGTGGACATCGACGAGGAGGCAAAGACCGAATCACTTTTAGCGTACTTCGGAAAGCCATTTCACAGCAAACCGAATGATGTATGTATTTCCTTTAATTTCTTCTCATCCAGATTATTAACTAATCAAGTTATATTATTTGTGTTGGTAGGATAAGTCAAAACGACCATTAGCTTATCCGTGCTTATGGTGCTCCAGGGACAAGAACAACCCTGTTCGAATCAGTTACACCAACCCCACTGGCAACTTAAAAGCACATCGAGACGGTTCGACCCAGACTGGTCGGTCTTCGATTGGATGCCCTGGTCGACGCCAAGCTCGTGAGGCTGGACTTTCAGTACCTCCGTCGGTTGCCGATATTCGAGCTCAAGAAGAAGCCGAGCTGAAGAAGAGTGGTCCTATTGATTCTTTTGTGACTATAACCAAGGGTGCGAAGTTTGACAACCTTACCTTTAACCAAGGTATGTGTACTTGGCTTCTCCGCCAATCACTGCCTTGGTTAAGGCTTGCCGATCCATGGCTTCGTGCGTGTGTCCAATACTTGAGACCCGAAGCAAAACTTTACGGTCGACATTGGGCCGCGCAAGAGGCTAAACGACTCAACATGTCTCTGAAGACACAAGTCATAAACGAGCTGAAGGTGCGAATTTTATATTAACCTTGTTTTCTTTTTGACATTCTTCTTGTAAATTTGGCTAATTTGTTTGGATATTTTTATATTTCACAGAACTTAGAGTCTAAATTTTGTATGCAACACGATGTCTGGACTTCCAAAGGAAATCGACACGGTTTTATTTCGGCAACAGTCAATTACATCGATCCTACTTGGAAATATGTTACACGACACTTGACTCTCAAAGTCGTCGCTTGGGAACATCACGGAATATGGTTGGCCGAACCTTTGGCCAACGTGTTAATCAAGCATGACCTCGCTGGCAAGATAAGTAATTCTAATGTTATTTCTCTTCGACTGTGGTGCTGACATTGCTCTTGTGATTACTTGCTTAGCCAGACCACAGACTCAGGATCGAATAACAAGACAATGGCGCATGAAATGCACCGTCAATTCATGGACCATTGTGGTCTTGACTCGGAATACACTTGGAATCCAGACACGATGCACGCGTTCTGCTTCTGCCACAAGCTTGCGCTTGTGGTTGGAGCAGGACTTGGCGCGTTAGGTCTCAAAACACCACCTCCTCGCAAGATTAAGACAGCCTTTCGAGGTCGTTTCCCTACGGTGTCGACCACTCTAATCGAAGAGGACGAGCCAAGCCATCCTGATGATGGATTGGGACCGATATCAGAGGTGCCCGATGTTTCAACTGCGCCGGATGCTGAAGACGTTCCCTCCGACGTCAAACATGACGTTCAGGAACTGGATGAAGATACTATGGAGTTTGACCGATTGGGGGCAAGTGTAGCTGAGCCTGAAATTGACAACGAGGCCGATTGGGACGCGGCGGACAAAGACGATGAAACCATTCCCCTGCTCATTTTGGACGACACTGTGGCACCTACTCACCGTAGAGAGGCTAACAAGCTTCATTACATATTGGAAAAGGTAAAAGACCAATTTTCTCATGTGCTTTTGATTGGACCATCTTCTGATATGTCCAATCCAGCTCGACTTTGTAATTCGCAGGATTACTCGGTCATCCTCTTGGCGAAATGAATACACTCGAATTATGAAAGCGCGTGGGTTATCAATAGGCTCACTGATTGCTGGGTATGGTATTAGATGGAATATAAAGTACATCAGCCGACACAAAGCGTGGCTGGCTCGAGAAGTGAGTCATTGAATTTTCTCTTTTAACTGCCCAATATTTCACTTTCACTTATTTCGTTTGTTATTTCAAGATCATTGATCAGATCTTGAAGGAGGACCTTGCTCGTGTGCATTTGAAGACTCGACGACCACGCAAAAATGGAAAGCCACACGGCTATTTCCACGAGTTGTCAATCAGTCCCTCGGAATGGGCTTCGATCGAGGAGCTTAACTCGGAGTTGGAGGTCAGTTTGAGCTTATCAACAATTTCATAAGCTTACGATAATATTGACATATTATCTTTAGCCATTTTTGACCATCACTAAACAGATGGAAGGGAACATGCCCACCGGGGCCATGATGATTCCCAAATATGTCGAGCTCCAACGACGATTACAAGAGCGAGAGAAGAAATTATCAACAACTGACGCCCTTTATCCCATGATCGCGGCTATGATATCCAAACTGCAAGGTTACTTAAATGAAGCCCTCGCATGCAAAACTTCAGTGATGGCTACAATACTCCACCCAGCTTTTCGACTCAAGTTCTTTGAGAGGTTCTTTGAAAAGACATCATCAACATACATTCAAACTGAATTAACTTTCAACCGGTTATTCAAGGACTATCAGTTGCGATCAACACAAAAGAAACCAAGTAATGTCAAATCAGGCCAATCAGGTAACACCTCGAATGCCTCGTCTTCGGGTATTTTCAATCTGTATAGCGACGATGAGGAATCAATGGAGGATTTGGGCGATGACTCACAAGTGAAGGACTACTTTCGATCCGTTCTTCGAATGAAAGAGCCAGAATACGATTTGGGAAACCCAAACGAAGCTCTTCGATGGTGGTCGGTAAGTACTTTACTTCGTGGTCTTCATTTCGCTTGAAGAAGCTGTTCTCTGAATTTGAATCTCATTTCTATTTCAGGTCAACCATGCTCGTTTCCCAATCATAGCTCTGATGGCTCATGATTACCTTGCATCCTCTGGCTCATCGGCTGGGCCAGAGCACACATTCTCGGCGGCCGCCGATATATGTTCCTCAAATAGAGGAGGGCTTTCTCCAATAACCATTGAACGGTCTGTCTCAACCCACATGTGGCTGGTTGAGATGGTACCTCTTGGTGATGAGTTCAGCAAGGTCGTTGAGAATATCAGAGTTGAAGACTTCATGAGACAAAAGGTTTAATTTTCTAATTTTTATTTCTTTCTTTCATTGCTGTATCGTTTGGTGAACAAATTTGTTTCTTGATATTATCTAAATACATGAGGTAATCTAATCTATAATAGTACTTTTCCTCCATTTTATGTCTGCTTTAGCCAAGTTAGCGCGTTAACTAGCGTTAACGTAACTGGAATAGCTAAGCTATCAGTTCGCGATAGCTTCCTGAGTACCAAAAAGTTACGTTACGGGTGATAGCGTACCTCTGGGAGTTACGCTAGGCGTCCGGGGATATTTCCGATAACGGATAAAGCTACCCTACGCGTTACAGCCTTGGTAGCGCAGAGTTGCGCTGCTGTCTCAGCGTTGCCAAAAACCTCTCAGAAACAAGGAACCGTGCACAGGACGTGAGTGAGGTCATCAAAAGCCTGACCCAAAGCCATCTTGAGAGCATGTTGATGGCTTGCTTGTTGAGACATGAGGAAAGCTTGAAGGTCACAGCTGGCTTGGAGGAAACTTAAGCTTAGTTAAGCTTGAGGAAATTGCTGAACACACGAACGAGGGGAACGTTAACAGGGCTGAAAAAGATTGACTTTATACCTCAAATTTTATCTTTGTTTCGTTTCATCCACTGACGCTAGACTTTTAGAGCGTCTGATGCTTGCATTGCCGTCTACACTATCTTCGGTTCTTTGCTATTTTAGTCCCTTCAAAGTTTTATCTTCTTACACTTCAAATTTCATGTCTGCTTTGGCTTCCTGAAACAAAGTTGCTTACCACATGGGCTGGACATCGTGTTTTTCGCGGTTTCCACCGTTTCCGTGATTTCCACTTTACCTCGCGGTGGCTCCCACGCTCTTGAAAATCTGACCAACACTGAACGGCACTGCGGATCAGGCATCAACCAATTCGACCATCACTTCGGTCAACATGAAGCCAATTCAGACGACGGTCTTGATATTTAATTGGCCTATGCTACTATCAGCTATGGGCGTTTGGGATTTATCGGAATTATCTAACACGATAGGTCTTCCTGTTGCAACCACGGAGAGTCATGTTGGAGCATTGTCTCACTTGAGCAAACCCAAACCACATGACACTTCATCTCAACCTTCCGTTTCTTCACATATTTTGCCTGTTGCAGACGAACAGCCTTTGGAAACTCTCACAAACTCCTTCGATCATCTTGAAATCACGCAGCCCGTTTTCCCTAATTCAGAGGCATATCATGAGTCAGAGCGATTTTCCTACTTGTGAGTGTATCTGTCCAAGATTGATTGGATATGGAAATCTTTTTCTGATCGTCAGTTGGTTGATAGTGGTCTGCAAGGTTCCTCGAGTACATCCAACCCGCTGCTTCAGGATTCGACATCTGCTAGTCTTGTGAATGAAGAACCCCGAAAGCGCGCACCAGTTCCATTGTTGGAATCAGGACTACTCAAGCGCCCAGCCAACACTCATGAAGAATTTGAATATCAACCTTCCAGGAAAAAACTCCTTCGGGGTCCTACGTCATTTGACATTGGTCAAGTAGAAAAATATCCGCCATCCGTGTATACCGACTTTCATACCTCGGATTCATCAACTCGCCCGAATCAGCAACCCTCGACGTTACAATTCAAACCCCTTCCGAGTTCTGCACTCGACTCTGAAATGCATCATGATTTCAACCTCGAAGAACTGCGTTTTGAACCTAATATAGCTAATATTCCATTTGATATTGAAAATCAACAATCAACACTAGCCATTCAAAGATACTACGGGAAAGCTTGGCCTCAAGAAAAACAAAACAAGGAGAAATTGAGGAATAAACACTTTGAAGGAAATTTAGATCAGAAATTGGTACCAAATTCAAATCATCAATTGGATTCACCCAGAGCATTAATTGATAGAATTCAACGGGAATTTGAATCATCTTCGGATTCATTACCTATGAATGAAGTATTGGATAATTATTTAGACATTTTAACTATTTGCTCTGAAGTAATTTCCTCTAACGGTATACCTACAAACATGGAAAAAGATGTTCGTGATGGTTACAAATGGTTGAAGGAAGAATTCAAAAGAGGGCTACAAATCTCATATCAGAAACAGAGTGGGGGCTTCAAGAGTATTGTTCATAGAAGTTATTGGTTGGGTAATAGATCATATAAAACAAACTATGAAATTATGGCTGCCAAGTATGTATTAGAATTTATGCGTCAAGAACGAGATCACTGGATCGAGCATTTAACTCCTCGGATTGCTCGTGAGTTATTGGCCAGAACTTTATTGATCTCAGCAAAAAGGGTACGACCATTGAAATATAGTGGTGGACCGGGAAGAATATCATAAGCAAGCTTGACTTCTGATGATTGGTTCCGTAATGTTTTAAAAAGCTCTCGTAATCCATATAATTTAAATTGTTTAACATGAAGTCAATTCTTCAAAGTTAACAATACTTTGGAACCCTCCTGTCGAGATAAATGTTGAACAAAACCTTTTGAAGTAAGTTACTAAATGGTTGCCCCAGAAATAAACCAGAGCTTTTTCTCTTTATTTTTTTGACTCTTTACTGTGAGCATTTTTCCATTGATCATGATTCATAAATCTATTGGTGAAAAAGGTTTCATGCCAAGCAGATTGTTTGTCATCGGAGCTCAGCTTGACTTGAGCCCCAGAAAGGCACGCCCAACGTGTCTGCTGCATGGTTGATTACACAAAGAGCGCGCACGGATGCGCCCTTATGCTCAAGTCCTTTTCCTCCATAAACTTTCAATTCGAAAAACTGAACCATCACCACTCTCATTGGACTACGATTTCCTGTCTATTTCCGATCGCGACGCTCAACTTCCGAATTTAACGAGCTTGCTACTTTACCAACTAGAACCGGAACTTTTATCAATAAGGGCTCCTGGTCTGTCCACCAGATCATCCATGTGTCGGTCGCAACGATGAGCAAAGTGTCACCCATCAAGATTTCGGATCTAGAAAACTTGAAAAAAAACGATACGAACTTTTCAAGTCTGGAACATTAAGATAAATTTTATCCAGATCTTACGCCTGCTGCGATAAATTCTCATGTTATCTTCATGAGACGAATGACGGACGATGAAATCATGTCACCCGACCGGAATGTTTTGCGATACTCATTCACGATTCGTTAATACCTGATTCTCCGCGCATTGATACGAGCCTCGAGTATCGACTTGCTAGAGATGCTAGATACCAAAGTTACTTCGAACGAGGTGCAGAAGCCCTTAATTCCCGTGGACCTTCGAAATTCAAAAATCACAGCTTCAGATGCCATGGATTTTTGATCGAACGCGATCCGAAAATAACTGCGCCAACCTTCTGTGCTCGTCAATCTTGTAGCTACAATTCGCGTTCAGCTTGTAGAAACGATCTCCCCAATCTTCGGCAGGAAGCCGATTTAGAACTGGCCACTATTCTTTTGATCTTCAGTGCCACTTGATCAAACATTGGCTCATATGTAAATTGAATGTACAAAAGATGGTGTAGCCGCACGAAGGTCAGAACTGGTTGAACCGTGACGCCAGGTCTTGGAAGGTTGAAAGAACAGGTTAGTGCTTATACACTTCATGTTTTGTCTCATTAGATTCAATTTCCAGTTTTATCTATATTGTTCAAGGATCAAAAATAAAGAACCCAGATGAACATCATGATCCAAACTTATATTGGATGAAAGCAAAGGCAAAAGTCGGCATTGATTCACTCGACTATCATATTTTATCTCTTGATCTCTTTGGATTTATAAAGAAAGTCATACCTCTCTCACAAAAAAAGTTTTTCGACATTTCTTATCATCCCTCTTATTTCTCTTCATTCCTCTTCTGCGATCAATTTTTATGTTCGATTTTCTGGGACACAAGAAACTCAACAACTTTTTTTAGTTTGTTTGCAAGGATCTTGTTTTCTTTGAAAATTTGAAAAGATTAAACAAGAAAATATTGACCAAAGAAAAAGGAAAAAGAGATAAAGAGAAAGAAATGAAGAATTGCTATTTTTCGTTTACCTATGAGGGTATTGATTGATACAAAGATCCTAAAATAATTTTTATTCTTTTTTTCCATGTTTTTTCGATCGATTGATTTTTCTTTCTTTCAAAAAAGTGGAGAGAACAACCTTTGATTGAAATTGATTAAAATCATCATGAGGCTATGATTGAGAATACATTTCATTTTTTTTCCGAGTTTTACATATTTTGTTTCTTTGAGATTTGATAGCTGTTTAGTTTTTCTAAACTTTTTCTTACTAGAGATTTGATGGGTCATTGGATACTGATATTTGCTTGGAATTTCCTGTCAAATATACATCAGATCTAGAATGACGCGTGAAGACGGTGCATGTTGTAATGATGATGATTGATTTCAGAAACACAATGTCTTCTACTTGGATGTGGAACACTGATGAATGCAATAATGATTAGTCAAATTGAAAGATCGTTAACAGGTTACCAGAAAAACATTATGAATTTTAACAAGATTCAAAGAGGCAGGGTATCACAATCATAAGTCCAAGTCCTAATTCTGATCAAGAAGGAAGTTTTATCAAGAATAATTATTTTAAGAGTGAAAATAATCGAAGACTATCCCAGTATGAAATCAAGCAAGCGATCATCAATTAAGGTACAAGTGAGAAACCAATTACAATGAAATTGGCGAGAAATAAACTCAGGGTAATGGTATTTGAGAAAACTAAAGCTGCACCATCTGATTTTGCACTTGCGACTTGTCTATCAGTTGCTTCACCATTCGAAGAAGAAGTACTATTCAAAGTGTTGGAAGCACTAGGAGAATTCGTGATACCTGTGTTATTTGTGAGTGGAACAGTTTGACCGCCATTGGGGGTAGGTGTGGATATAGCTGATGGTTTTGGTGTTGCGGGAGCCACAGGTAATTCGTTGAATAATGTAGCTGGATCGTAAGATTGACAATCTGTTATAGTAGGGATTAAAGGTTTATATGGAATATCACTAAGTCTAATGAAATAAATCAGTTTATATATCATCAAATCTATTCAGTTTCATCAAGAACTCTACTCACTTAATTATTCCAGCAGATTCAGGTGGTTGAGGCCAAACTTTTTGTACTCCATTTTCTATGTAAACTCCTACTGGTAGTTGATTTTCACCTCTGCAGGCTTGAAAGGTACCTGCGATTGCCGTATAGTTTGCTGGCATATTATATTCACAACCGACTCGATCATAGATATCTGAAGTTCGGGTTGAAAAGTTCAATTATCAATCTTTATGTTCAACCACTCATGATCTCATACGAATTCAAAAAAGTTCCTTACGTTCACATAATCTAGCTGCGTCAGGTCCGGCTGGATCACAAGCTTTGAAACAAAATATATTTGATCCAATAAAACTCGACCATTCGATCACTTGTATCGGTTTACTACTCTGACCATTCTTTCCGAAAGCTGTTGAATAAACTAAACCTCCTAACGGATTTCCTCTGAGATCTGCACCATGTGGATCTAATTCTCCTCCTGCATCATCCGGCTTAATATTCAATGCTGTTTGATCGATTTGTCCTACTATTTGAATATATCCTGGGGTTCTGGTTCTACACGAAGGAATTTGAAAAAGTAAGTATCGGTATCTTGAAACCCGCCATTCTTGTTATTGATAGAGAACTTACAATTGGATCCCTTGGATCGCACCGGCTGGAATCATACGGGCTCCATATTTCTTCTTGGTACAATAAGCCACCGTTTCACCTTCGATATCTCCTACAACTGAATTTGGAGCTTGAGCTCCCCATAAACAAAACCGTAAAATTGAAAAAATGCCAGCGAAGAAACATGATGGGTGAAGAAGAATGTTCGGCTTCTGACGTCAGTATTGAGCCACCTGAATGGAGTTCGGGAATTGAGTAAGAAGACTTATCATCGATGGAGTCTAACCAAGCTGTTTGGCATCTAGAGTCTGGAGTTTGAGTAGTAGCATTACAAATATTGTAACCTATAGATTCCAGTTAAGAAGAAGACGAGAGTGGATTCAGTTGACTTATTGCATGCGAGTAACAATAGTAATATTAAAACAAGATGACGACGTACCATATTGAGTCCCTCTCACTCCGCTTCCAGTATCAGCTTGGTAAGGAAGGTTAGGCCAAGGAAATCGTTTACCAGCTAAAGGAACATCACCACCAGTGTTTTGACTTTGGGTGGAGGAAAGAGATAGAAGAAAGATTAGGTTGAAGATTGTAAAGATTTGAGACCCTTTAATAATAGCAGGTTGAGAGATCATCCTGTGGCACCGCAAGTGCTTCAATCAAATGGAAAGAAGTTCACAACAATTATAAATGTTCTACAGTTTTATATCTGACAAAGCTCAATTCGAAAACTTCCTGGAGCAGGTAAATATCTGAAGAGAATTGTAAGGAAAAAGAAATGATTGGATGTAAAGAAATTCTTCGTTCCGAGGAAAGAATCACTTGATCTCATATTTATATCACCATCTTTCTTGTTTTTCAAACTTAAACTCCACCCTGCGGCTAACTTGCTAACATTGCGCTGGAAGCGTGTGAGAAGCAACGAGGGAGTTTGGTTGAGTGTAAGTTCCTCGCTGCCCTCGAAGCGTGCGAGACGCGTCGCCGTCGTTCAACTTTGTTGAGTTGATCGATTCCTGTAAGTACTCGCGTGATCGCTTCAAGGAACGCAATCAAAGTCGAATCAAGAGAAATATATACCTCGGTGAAGGTCCGTAATACAACTGATCTATTATTGGGATGAATTGAAATATGTAACACTTCAGAACACTTGCCTAGTGTGGATTTTGAAAAGTGCAAGGCTCATTGGTACAGCTGTTTCGAAAACAAAACTGGTTGTCGTTGTTTTTTTCTTTTTTTTTTTCATATCCGCGGTCAATTTATTTGACCTGATTGGGCTAATTCTCCCAATCGGGAGCAAATATGTATCCAAATTCTATTCGCATGCACCTTGTCCAAGCCCCCATCTTGCCAGATCCACCTCACCACATCTCACGAAACAAAAACAACAAGAATGCCTCGATACAGCGCCGACATCAAAGTGCAGGCGATTACTTTATTGTCCGAAGGTATGAGTCGAGCAGCCGTCAAACGCCATCTGCGATCTGCAGTACATGTGGACACCCTCACCCAATGGCAAAAACTATACGAATCAACTCTAGCCGTGGTTCGCAGTGCATCAGAATATGAGAAACGTGGTCGTCCCCTCGTATTCTCAGATCAAGAACGTGAATTCATGGCCGACTTGATCTCTGTGGATAGGAAGAAATAGAGGTTGATGGTTGTGATGTTGGAAATGTGATTGGGCCAGTTTGGCTGAAACGTTGATAAGGAAAATGCCCCGGTGCATGTAGGATTGGTGCTTCTTGAGTCAAATCTTGAGCCGGGTGGAAGAAGCTTGAGGATGGACCGCTATAAGAACCACGAGACTGTTGAGCTGTGTTGAAATTAGTGGTTCTTTGATATGGGAGTGATTGATTGAAACTTTGAAAAGGCCGTGAATTCCGATCAGCAGGCATGTTGAGGATGGCTCAATTGTGTTGTAGACAAACGTGGCGCTGGCTTCAAGCTTGCAATGTGATTCAACAGGGTCCAACAGGATTGAACCTCATGCCACGTAATCAGCTGTCATCAGCCTTTTGCGCGGTTTTTCTGCTAGATTCAAAACCGCGGATATGAAAAAAAAAAAAAAAAACGACAACCAGTTTTGTTTTCGAAACAGCTGTATCATCGTCGGGTTCGATTTGTTTTCAGCTCTTTCTTTCGCTGCTTGGTCCGCTTTCTCGTTCAATGCTATTCCTTCATGCCCTGGCGTCCAGTAAAGAATGATTTTGTATTCTGGGTAATTATTTGATAAGCCTTACGCAGTTATCTTGCGAGATATGATAACAACAGCATTCACAAATTAAACCTTCGTGAATGGATTAAATTGAATCTTGGATCATAAGACTCTGAAACCGTACCAAACCAACTAACCATTCCTGAATCCTCACAAACACATATTTGATACAAGTATACCAAGCCAATTCTCAAAATTATTCAAAACACACAGACACACGCAGACGATTTTTCCTTCCTTCTCAAAAACAACAACTATATCCTACAACAACAATAGCTATGAAAAAATTATTACGTTTTTTTTTCTTGGTTCTTTACCTTCCTAATTTCCCACTTAATGATCTTTCAGGTCTACCAAACACTTTTAATTGTCCACTTCTAGAAACAGTCACTAATCTATCTCTCATAAACTTGATCTCACTCAAAGGATCCACACTCATTTCCTTTACCTAAAACAAAACCCCAGGCATGAGTCCCAATATATATAAATTGAAAGGGAGAAAACACTTACCATAACAGGTTGTAAAATTGACACTTCGTTCCTACCAGGAGATAAATGAAACATTCCAATGTCTTCATCTTGATTCGATTTACTACCTAATTCGTGATTTGAATTCAAATCGATTTGACCGATTCTTTTACGTTGTAGTGAAAGTGAAACAGTTGAAGTCATCGATTGTCTTCTACTGTTACTCGAATGTAGTTGTAATAATCTAGGTCTAGATAATGATGCACTTGATAAATCCCACTTGTGTGGAGAAAAAACAACAACAAATAAACTTTAATTAGTGTCTATATTTCAACTCAAAGGTATAAGGAAATCAAAAAGAAGACTAACAAAGATTAATTTACAATCATCTGAAACTGATGCAAATCTAGTCAATCGATCATCACTCATCCATGGATCATAAGCGATTCCAGTAACAAAAGATGCATGGCCTTGACATCTGGCTACAATCCTTTGATCTAATGGAGAATAAACCGTCACTAAATCATCTTGTCCTCCTGTCTAGGTTTTGGGGGCGTCGAATCCAAGTTTAAGTTTTTTTTTTTCAAAATTGATTCAGAAAGATCAGATCGAGAATCTAGAGTAAAGAGCAATGTAATTAAATAGACAGAATTTTGCTTACGAAGATTAATCGCCCATCTGATGACCAACAAACGCACAAGAGTGCTCCAAAGTAACTTACATACGTATCCAACAACCTTTTTTTACATAGACGAGGTTCGATCATCGAAGAGTCACCCATCAGCCTTAAATCAAGATCTTAAGTGAGAGCATTTCAAATAATAAGAATGTCTGAATCTATGCCGGAGAAGTGTTATGCAATTTCAAAATTGGAACAAAACAGAAAGGATACAAGAAATGTTTGTGCAAGAAGAACAAGTAGGTATAAAGAGTGGTTCACAGAGGGATAGGCAAAGATCTTGTCACATACCTCTCAGCATTGACATCAATGATCCTTAAACATCCGTCTTCACTTACTGCCGCACAAAGCCGAGAGTCAGGCGAGAAAGAAAGATCTAAGAAGATAAACCCGATTTTCTATGATGTGGTAAGAACATTGATCTAAAGACTCTTTCCCCCTGAAAAGAGGTACAGTTGAAGAGAGCGAAGGAAATTGAAATAACCTCTTATTGCCTTCCGTGATAATCGCCAATGTGAGATCGGATTCAACTTGTTACGTTTCTCAATTCCAATATTGTTCGGTAACTTACTAACTACCATCGGTTCTGCCCTACTATCAATTGGTAAAGTTGATTTCTCTAACCTAGGCCAAGGTTCGATCACAAACCCACTGAAGTCTTCTCGATCTTTATCCCAGCTAATCACTGTACCATCCTCATGACTTGAAACAAAGCTACTAGAAAAATAATTAGACCCTCTAGTTAACCAAACCACTTTACTCACACTTGAACTTGATACACATCCACCTTTATTCAAACGAGTATATCTTGCACAAAACGGATCAAAGTAAATTAAATCACCACTAGCAAATCCAATGATCACATCAAGTGTTCCAGCTGAAGCAGTTGATTGATTGATTGCAACACAAGTTGGAAAACTTTGAAATGCTAATTTAGCTAACTCAATCGGTCTACCGGCTACAAGGTGAGTCCAAATTAAAGTTTTATTCCATGTATAAAATGCGAATGTACGTTCTTCGGATTCTGGGTTATCTGTATTGGAAGATCCATAGAGTGCTTTGAGGACGGATTGAGAGAGTGGAAGTCCTTCGGAAGATTTGATAAAAGTCGAATTAGAGCCTTTGAATGCAGCTCGAGGTCTGGGTGAGATTTGAACTAGACTATTAGGACTGAGTGGGCTTGAGGAGTGGGTACCGGTCGGATTACTTGAGAGTGAGGAAAGTGTTGAACCAAAGTTGATCGCTCTTGTCTTAGCACTCATTGGAGACAATGTACTACGACTAGGTGGGGCCGTATGAGTTTCTACAATTCCGCCGAGCTGATTTGTAGGCATATGCGTGCTTGGGGGATTCAGGTTACCAACCGAGCTTTGTAGGGATGACGGATCATCTGAAGAGTGGATTGAATCTGCTTGATCGATTAGAGTAGGTTCAGAAATCGTAGGTTCGACTGAAGCAGGGTCCCTTGATCGACCATATTTCGTTCCACTGAGAAAAGCAGGATGTAAGAAAAGATTAGGTGCTTGTGAAGACGAAAACTTGATGACGATAGTATCAATTGCAGATGGATATGCTGGTGGTGCAACTGAAGGATTGATACCATCAGCATTGGCAGGTACACCTGGAATAGCAGGAATGTAAAC
Source organism: Melampsora larici-populina 98AG31 (assembly GCF_000204055.1). NCBI lineage: Eukaryota > Fungi > Basidiomycota > Pucciniomycetes > Pucciniales > Melampsoraceae > Melampsora > Melampsora laricis-populina. The sequence goes on from NW_006768783.1 coordinate 636,568, forward strand.
GGGAGGTATGACCGGAGTTGATCCAGATAAAGTAGAAGCTGAAGCTCCATTCACATTCGTAGAAGGATTTGTGCCAGGGTTTTGATTGTTATTGAGATTTCCAGATGTGCTGGTAGAAGCCGGAAGTGCGTTGGCAGTTGCATTGAGTCCTAAATTGATGATATTATTTGAAGAACCAGATGGTAAGATTGAATTTATATTAGAGTCAGTCAAAGCCCTTTGGACGTTAAGCTCTACTAAGACTGAATAAGGTCCTTCTGGAGCCAAGAAGGCAGCTGGCATCGCTAGATTGTTTCGATTGGGCTCAGCATTGGCCATTGAAGCGGTGGAAATCATTTGATGTAGATTTCAAAGATATTCAACACATTCGAATCAGACTTGAAGGAGATATGTTCCAAGTTGTAGATTTGTTGTGGTGAGTTATTGAGTCGTTGGATGATGGTAAATAGGAAACTCATGAATTGATCAAGTTGAAGAATTGGAGAAGGTCTGCTGAGGTAACCTGGGAATTTATTCGGCAAATATCACAATTCCCCTGGCCCCGACTATAAAACACCCCAGGGCCCACGAAGCCAATCTCATAAAACCCGACGTCATGATGACGCAGGGCCTGCAAAAAGTTTGCATTGTGACTTCAACTTCACAAGACTCAGAGGCTTGAAAAAAATTATTGACAGCTTTGAAGAGTGTGATAAAAATTAAACTTTAAGATGGATTGCACTTGATCATAATGGGAAGCTGCACACATAGGTATATTCTTCCAGCTTTACTTGCAAACTACAAATAAGCTCAGATACCCTGATTTCCAACTCCGTCCCTTTTGCTTCATTGGAAAGAATTTGAGTAAAAAGAAAGGGAAGGGTGAGTTTCTTTGTAGCTTGGTTCATAAATGAGAAAATGAACTCCCTTGGGCGCATTTGACAAACTGGCTTAAAGATTTCTGCTAGTTGATCATCATTAGTTTATGTACAAATATGAACATCTCTACCATTGAAGGGACTTGAGATTTCTACCATATTAACAAAAATGTCGCACCATTTTGGTTGTTAATCTGTATGGCATGATGGAAAGAGGATAGCGTATAATATTTACTTTGTGTTTGAATATCATAGCCTTAGGAGTGCAACTCAAACAAAAAGGCTAAACATAACTGATGTACTATCATACATCATATAGAGCTTTTAATATCTATCTTCCTTGCCTATTTGCAAAAAGGAAAGCTTCTAATATATGCAAGTCTATTGAAAATGATGAAGCAATATGAAGATTGGCTGGAGAAGAACTCCACAAAGGTCATCTTTATCATATTTAAGTATAGTTGGACATCAGAGGGAGACCAAGTTCCGACATCTAAAAGTCAAATTCAAAGCACAAAAATTTGTAATCAGTATTGAAAATGTAGGGTTTGAAAAACATCATGTAAGCCAGAGCCACCAACCTTACATTGTAAGATTTCCACACCATCAAAACCCCTCGTGATATTAAAATCTACTTGACGTCTCGCTATTCGATAGCCAACTCAAAATTCTTGATGTCAAGCTACAATTTTCTTGCTCGTACGCAATAATGTCTTGCTCGTATGGCATAGCGGGGGGAGAAGATGGAACCCTATATTGATGCTCCTCCTTATGAAAACAGGTGTCTGGATAATCAGTCTGGTATTGATGTTGCTCCTTATTGATTGAGCTGTCTAGATGATTGATCTCTGTAGGTTGAACCACACCAGTAGATGAGTTTGGGGCATGTGGATAGCCATGTTGAGAGCCAGTACTGAAGATCAGATGCTGCTTGTTTTTGGCGATGCGAGGGCCTCTTTTGCGTTGTTGATTCCAATTTGGTTTCTTCTGGTTCTGATTGGCACTGGACAACCTTCCACAAACTCCAGTCTCTGTGTGCTGCTGACGGCGGGAGCTTCGAGCGACTCGCTTTCTCGGAGGAGAAACCTGTGTCCAATGGTCCCATCCTATCACTCTCTTGCTGTCTTTGGTTGATAAAGGTACGTCTACGCTGTCCGAAAAGCCATTGCAATCATCATGAATCCTCATGATGAGCGGATCAAATGGTAAAGGGTGATGTGGATGAGGCAAAAGATCAGACGACCAACCCCAGAACTCAGTCTGATAGCTTTTGAATTGGATTTCGGCCGATCAAAGACTAAAGCCGTCATATCCCGCGATCATGATTCCTTGCTCCATCATGCCGTACTTCTGTAGTCGAATGAGACATTTTATGACATTCAATCTTTAAAAAAAAACTATAACTGAAGGAATTTTTCAAGGGTCAAGGGGAAAAAGAGAAACTTAATCAGAGATTTACTCACTCTGCGACTTTTCCTGACTTCAAGTCACGTCAGAATTAGTGCTTCAAGGCTATTTAAATCGGCACGGGAACGTATCTTACTTAAAATCCGGTATTCCGCAGGTGCGTACTGAGGGTGAATCGAGATTGCGATTGGATTTTTTGGTGTTATGAACTCGTCACAGATACCCGGAAGGAAAGTATCTATAATTGATGTTAAATATGTCACACAGAGGTATGTACCGAGTTGTATTCGGAAAAGATAGGAAACAATGAATCAACGGCTCACGTTACTTGAGAAAAGTTGACTGCGACCGAATTTTTGATCGTCTCCACCATCTAATGGATCGAAAACGAAGCATCAGATCAGTGACAAAATCGTTAACAAGCAATATTGAACTTACATCGCTACAGGAAAGATAAGAGAGCTCTCGACGGAGAAAGAGGGACTGATAGGTTGAGCCTAGATTTTTTGACGTGACGGTGAAACCAGCAAAATTCTCGGCATGTTTTGCATTGCCCGTGTTGAGGGCTCACCGCTTCTCATAATCAGACATATGTTGTAGCTTTGATTCTTTCTAGAGACTTTGTCAAACTCGAAGCAACATAGTTTCCAAAGACAAATCATTTCCTGAGAAATATATGGATAATTGGCACTAAGCCAATGTTCAAAGTACATGTTGAATGAGAGATGTTGAATGAGAGAATCCAAAAGTTTCATCAGTTTTATTGACCCACAGTTGGAGTTTGAGCTGAGGATTTTCCAAAGATTTCTTGAATTCAAAGTGAGCTAACGCTATAAACGTCGAGGATGATTGAAGGTTGAAAAACCAAAGCCACTTTTCTTCCTTGGGATATAAATAAGCAACATATATATTTTGACTAGTTAGCCCAAGCATTGAGGTGCATTCTGACAAAGTGATCGTTTTTTGGTTATGTTTTGGGACGTTGGATATGCGGATTTGTGTTAAACATAGATGCAACATAAAATGCAAACAAAACGACAACAACGCAGTTCGGATAAAAAGAAGCAAGTTGTCTGATTATGCTTTAAATCGGTTTCGGTCCTAGCTTGTTATTGTTGACCACTCATCGACGAATCAAATAAACGCTCAATGCTTAGTACTATGTATCTATTGCTGGAGTCTAAGGATAATCGAAATGGATTTGAACTTCAAGAAGACGGTGATTGGCAGCACAAGTAAGCTTAACATAAGCCCCTCTTCCGACGCGGCCACGTCCGCTCTCGAAGAGGGGCTTAGGGCATACACCCCGAGCTTGGCCTGAGACCAGCAGGAATTTCGAGCACTTTTGCTTGAAATCCCTTTGTGAGGGCTTTAAACATCGTAAAAGGTTGCATGAAATTCAGGAGTGCCTCTGCTGAGCCTTCTACACAAGCACGTGTCACTTCCAGCACCACTTCCCTTGAGTGAAGTCGCTCCAAGGAGCTCTTGTAAATGTGGGCCTCACTACGACTTAATATGTCAGACCCGCGTTGCAAGAAAATTTCATCTAATTCGAGTTTCAAAACTTTTGAGCATCCTAACATAAAATTAAGTACCCACAAATGCGCGCCTAATTGCGCATGGTGCGTGGCCGCCGCTCGGTCGCCCATCCCACGCAAAGCTGAGCTAGAAATGGTCTGCATGAAAATTTTTGATCATTAGGTTTCCAGTGAGAATCCGAAGAAATGCCTGAACAGGTGTGATCAATGAGTGTGCAAGCAATTTTTTAAAGTTGCAGTCATTTAACTTTATTTAGCCATTTCCCAACCTTTGATCATCCCCACACAAACTTTGATCATCTCAACACCAAAGCCTGGATAAACATGAAGCAAAGAGAGTGCAGTATTCAGTCTCGGCCTTACATAACCCGCATGACAGTCTCAATATGTCAAACTCTAGAGGACCACAAACCACGAATATATCCAAAGGAGTTTGTGCATGCTTTTTTGTCCGCAAACGACCCTGTGCTAAATGTGAAGCGTCGTCTTTGGGCAAACAAAGGATCAAAGTCAACATTGGACATTGTCCGCGATATCAAGGACCTACTCAATTCCTCGGGTGCCAATGGCAGAATGATTTGGAGGCAATTCATCCTGGACGAGGTAACTACAGTTTGGGTTAATAAACACTGCATTTATATGCTGACAAATTGGAACACACGTACGGAAGGCTCAATTCTATGTGGATTCCGAGAACCTACCTGTGGGTGAATATCCTGGTGGTTCGTTCTACAAGGCAGATGCCATTTCCCTAAATTTTTTTGAGGAAGATCAGATGGTGAAACGTGCAACACAGGTGAAGGAAAGCATGGATTTCTTACATACCTTAATCGAATCAAAGCTATTGGGCTCGGCGACTAACACTGACAGAGGATTGATTTTGAGAGCTGGAGAGAATACTGGGAACGATGACTCTGACGACGAAACCAAAGGACCTCAAGCTGAAGAAGGCGCCGAGGATGATCTTGATATTATCAATCATCGAGAGGGCGTTTTGTATGCAAAAAAGCATAATCATCAAGATAAACTAAAAACTCGTGCTCGCCTAGTGAGTACTGAGTGATTTTGTTTGATAATATGGTCCAGATGATTGACTAAATCTCCCAGATTGCCGGTACCACTTGTGCTATGGTTGCTTTTGCAAAAAATCGGCGACAAAACGGGCTTCAACTGCATAACGCATTGACTTTCTTAGCGGTGGGGGTATCCGAACGTATGAACTCTTATTTGCACACAATTGGCCTATGTAGCTCACGAGATACAGCAACAAAAGCATTGAGGAGATTACGAGACATTAATGAGGCCAAACTGAAGCGTGTAATGAGGAAAAATCATACCTTTCCTCCGATGATCTGTTTCGACAATATTGACCTACTGAGACGTTTGTCAAAGGCACGGGTGGATGGAAACCAATGGATTTTTCGAGGGACATATGGCTATGTCCATGTGATCCCACCTCACTTAGCCCAAACGATGGATCCATTGTCTGAAAGCTGTAACTTGAAGAAATTCCTTGCTTACCACGACACAGCACAAGAAAAACCTGTTCGGTTATGGACATTCTTGCCAACCGTTCAAGAACAGCTCACTTGGAAAGCTTCACTTAAATCACAGCTGACAAAGTGTTTATATAAATACATCATTGGCGACGGTCCACGCCCTTCAACCAAACTCCCTTCAAAGCCACCACCGATCGAAGAAATCCCTCGATACAATCCGGAGATTTATATGCTAAAGATGCTTGATTGTTCAGAAAACTCGGCCGAAGGAATTAGTCATGTTTTTGACGGTATTTTGCAACAGACCGGTGTAGCACGTGAATTAAGTGCTAGTCGTATTCAGGTGGTTAATGGTGATGTGGCCACTTGTCAAGCGATTGAAAGTTTGAGAAAGAAGCTCTTCCCAGCGGGTTCCGATGTCGATACCGGTCAAAATCTGATTACAATCTTTGGCGCTTCTCATACTCTGTGGAATGTTGCACAAGCAATCCTTTGCGAGCACTGGGGTACTCCTGGTGTGAAGAATGATACTGGGGCCTGGCGATGGTGGCAGTCATTAGGAGGCTCAATACGTAAACCACCTGCGAAAATGGATTTTAACCAGGTCCTACAAGCGATTCATCAGATACACATGGCTACCCTCACTTTCTGTTTGTGCAGCCCGTCATAGCCTTACAGTCTGACAGCTGCACTGCCGTCTGGGGAGGCCTTGAGTCCCCCTTTTTTTTTTTTTTTTTTTTTTTTTTTTTTTTTTTCCTT
>NW_006768783.1:642727-651884 GCF_000204055.1 Melampsora larici-populina 98AG31
AATGAGGACAAACCCCTTGGTTTTAAATTTTTCGATTCCGAAAAGCTCTTGAATACGGAGTTTTTACGAAAAGAAATGGTGAAAGATCGATTTTTAATGTAGTGATCTGGCTTATGGTTTAAGAACTCAAGACTCCTAAGTATTGAATCCGGAACCTCTCCTAAGATGATTCCTGTAAGCGTTTGTATTTATTTCTTTGCCAAAAGAATAAAGAATGAAGATCGTAAAGTAACAAGAAAACTCGATAGAGAAAGAGAAAAGATAATAGAAGTGAAATGACAACTCTATATAAATACTAAAGAAATTAAGATAATGTAATCACTAAAGATGAAATAATTGAAAACATGATGTCATCACATAACCGAAATGCTGAGCTAAACACAAGTCCATGACTACTTTGTCGCGTCCTGTAAAAGATCATCTAGAAAAGCGCATGACAACTCTAACCGTTTTCGTCGAAATCTTTATTCATCACATTACACGTCTGTTACACGGGTCTGACTTCAGCACCAAGAGATTTGGGTGGGTACCTGGGTTAGCTTTTGCAAGAAGAGAAGGGTCTGGGGATTGGTGAAAGGTGCAAGAGGGCGTTTGTGTGGTTCGTAGCGGCGCAAATTGCTTTTTGCTGTAAGAGTTTTGAATAGGTACAGCTTTGGCATGATCAAGAAGCATCTCATACCGGTCAACTTTTTTGGAAAGCAAAAAGATTGATAAAAATTTTGGTCGGTTAAGAGTGGCTTTGATATTGCTTTCTAGCCATCTCGAAAGCATTCCCAATTTTTTGAACTGCGACTGAATTGGGTTTAGAAACCGGTTGGTCGCTTTTTTGCCCAACCCCTATTTGTTATACTTGAACAATTGGTTTCCACTCATCGACGAATCAAATAAACGCTCAATGCTTAGTACTATGTATCTATTGCTGGAGTCTAAGGATAATCGAAATGGATTTGAACTTCAAGAAGACGGTGATTGGCAGCACAAGTAAGCTTAACATAAGCCCCTCTTCCGACGCGGCCACGTCCGCTCTCGAAGAGGGGCTTAGGGCATACACCCCGAGCTTGGCCTGAGACCAGCAGGAATTTCGAGCACTTTTGCTTGAAATCCCTTTGTGAGGGCTTTAAACATCGTAAAAGGTTGCATGAAATTCAGGAGTGCCTCTGCTGAGCCTTCTACACAAGCACGTGTCACTTCCAGCACCACTTCCCTTGAGTGAAGTCGCTCCAAGGAGCTCTTGTAAATGTGGGCCTCACTACGACTTAATATGTCAGACCCGCGTTGCAAGAAAATTTCATCTAATTCGAGTTTCAAAACTTTTGAGCATCCTAACATAAAATTAAGTACCCACAAATGCGCGCCTAATTGCGCATGGTGCGTGGCCGCCGCTCGGTCGCCCATCCCACGCAAAGCTGAGCTAGAAATGGTCTGCATGAAAATTTTTGATCATTAGGTTTCCAGTGAGAATCCGAAGAAATGCCTGAACAGGTGTGATCAATGAGTGTGCAAGCAATTTTTTAAAGTTGCAGTCATTTAACTTTATTTAGCCATTTCCCAACCTTTGATCATCCCCACACAAACTTTGATCATCTCAACACCAAAGCCTGGATAAACATGAAGCAAAGAGAGTGCAGTATTCAGTCTCGGCCTTACATAACCCGCATGACAGTCTCAATATGTCAAACTCTAGAGGACCACAAACCACGAATATATCCAAAGGAGTTTGTGCATGCTTTTTTGTCCGCAAACGACCCTGTGCTAAATGTGAAGCGTCGTCTTTGGGCAAACAAAGGATCAAAGTCAACATTGGACATTGTCCGCGATATCAAGGACCTACTCAATTCCTCGGGTGCCAATGGCAGAATGATTTGGAGGCAATTCATCCTGGACGAGGTAACTACAGTTTGGGTTAATAAACACTGCATTTATATGCTGACAAATTGGAACACACGTACGGAAGGCTCAATTCTATGTGGATTCCGAGAACCTACCTGTGGGTGAATATCCTGGTGGTTCGTTCTACAAGGCAGATGCCATTTCCCTAAATTTTTTTGAGGAAGATCAGATGGTGAAACGTGCAACACAGGTGAAGGAAAGCATGGATTTCTTACATACCTTAATCGAATCAAAGCTATTGGGCTCGGCGACTAACACTGACAGAGGATTGATTTTGAGAGCTGGAGAGAATACTGGGAACGATGACTCTGACGACGAAACCAAAGGACCTCAAGCTGAAGAAGGCGCCGAGGATGATCTTGATATTATCAATCATCGAGAGGGCGTTTTGTATGCAAAAAAGCATAATCATCAAGATAAACTAAAAACTCGTGCTCGCCTAGTGAGTACTGAGTGATTTTGTTTGATAATATGGTCCAGATGATTGACTAAATCTCCCAGATTGCCGGTACCACTTGTGCTATGGTTGCTTTTGCAAAAAATCGGCGACAAAACGGGCTTCAACTGCATAACGCATTGACTTTCTTAGCGGTGGGGGTATCCGAACGTATGAACTCTTATTTGCACACAATTGGCCTATGTAGCTCACGAGATACAGCAACAAAAGCATTGAGGAGATTACGAGACATTAATGAGGCCAAACTGAAGCGTGTAATGAGGAAAAATCATACCTTTCCTCCGATGATCTGTTTCGACAATATTGACCTACTGAGACGTTTGTCAAAGGCACGGGTGGATGGAAACCAATGGATTTTTCGAGGGACATATGGCTATGTCCATGTGATCCCACCTCACTTAGCCCAAACGATGGATCCATTGTCTGAAAGCTGTAACTTGAAGAAATTCCTTGCTTACCACGACACAGCACAAGAAAAACCTGTTCGGTTATGGACATTCTTGCCAACCGTTCAAGAACAGCTCACTTGGAAAGCTTCACTTAAATCACAGCTGACAAAGTGTTTATATAAATACATCATTGGCGACGGTCCACGCCCTTCAACCAAACTCCCTTCAAAGCCACCACCGATCGAAGAAATCCCTCGATACAATCCGGAGATTTATATGCTAAAGATGCTTGATTGTTCAGAAAACTCGGCCGAAGGAATTAGTCATGTTTTTGACGGTATTTTGCAACAGACCGGTGTAGCACGTGAATTAAGTGCTAGTCGTATTCAGGTGGTTAATGGTGATGTGGCCACTTGTCAAGCGATTGAAAGTTTGAGAAAGAAGCTCTTCCCAGCGGGTTCCGATGTCGATACCGGTCAAAATCTGATTACAATCTTTGGCGCTTCTCATACTCTGTGGAATGTTGCACAAGCAATCCTTTGCGAGCACTGGGGTACTCCTGGTGTGAAGAATGATACTGGGGCCTGGCGATGGTGGCAGTCATTAGGAGGCTCAATACGTAAACCACCTGCGAAAATGGATTTTAACCAGGTCCTACAAGCGATTCATCAGATACACATGGCTACCCTCACTTTCTGTTTGAGGTAAGTTTATTTCTTATTTCTATACTGATAATTGGGATACAGTTTAAGCTAGCGTGGTACATAATTTACAGGCAAATCATAACCGAAGAATCCAAAGAAGGGCCACCAGACTTTTCAAAAGAAGGGGTTGCGGAGAAGTTGATTGAAAAATGCTATAATGAATTCTGCTCGCCACGTGCTTTAAAAAAAGCACGTGTGTCTGGTAATAAGAAAGGCTACAACCTAAGATTACGAATTCGAGATTTTGCAACTGTTGTTGAGACTGACGAAGCTATGCAATGTGGAGATATTGGACGATGTATTTCCATGTGGAAATTATGGTCTCTAATGGCTCATGGTGTGAAAGGCCTCCCTCGCTATGCTCGACATATCACTCGATTCATCAATTTAGTGGAGCATGATCTCCCAAAACCATTAGCCACTTTAATCAAACACTGCATGCTTATTCCGACCAGGGACGGCCAGGGTCATTTTGTAGCTACTGACTTCTTCTTAGAAACTATGAATTACTGGCTGAAGTTCTTTTACAATCGCGCGGTCAGTCTGTTTACACAAACTTATTGGATATCCCAAAATTGATTATAGTCATTATATTTTATTTCTTTCAATATTATTATAGGGTAATGGCACAGATATTGAAAAATTAATGAATGACATTTCAAATAATATTCCATTTGTACGTGTGTGAGACAACTGTTTCATTTCGAATAACTAATTCAGCCTAAAACCGGTCAGCTGCGCAAGCTAATTCAACAACTCAAGATCCGATCTGGACTACAACCGATATATCAGAAACACGATCACAAGATCAACGAGGCGACCATGGCTCAATTCCAGCGGGTAGCTCAAGACTACTTGGCGGAAATGGATTCCCAGCATATGCAGAGCCACGATATGCCGCTCGATGTGTTGGAAGTTGGAAGACGCAAGCTAGCACATAATCTTGAGGCTGATGTTCTTCAAAAAAGGCCCTCTCGATATCGCTGGGGACATAAAGCACATGAGAAAGCTGATGATACCATGCTGTCAGAATAGTTGTAATAAAAAACTAGGACGATGTTAATCGCTTGCGAGTATTGCCTTTTTGACTAGTAAATTGAAGATTATCTTGAGTTGCCTTTTTATGATAATTCAACTCTTCTTCAGTGGGATCTAAAACCGCCCAAATGTTTCTGCTATGTCGCCAGGTGTCCATTACTTCGGCGAGCCTGACATATGTGTTGGGAAGTGGTTCACCTCCATAGATCGCATCCAAAGGTAGGCCATTGGTCAGAGGCCCGAGATTCCCAATTATCTTCCAAGCGAGGTCACTTGAGAAAAGCACTTCTGCTGTGAAATAGGACAATTCAGGATCGGGATAATAAGATTCAAATATATTGTTGAAAGCCTTTATAAGCCAGAGATACAGCCTGATGTATCGGATGTCTCGACGAATGGGGTCTCCTTCAGAGACTTCCAGTGGCTTGAGAGGCTCATCAGATAGAGCCAAAACAGTTCGGTTAAATAGATTCGGGGTAGCGTTTGGCAGAGTATAATCTTTTTGAATCCAAGAATCAAACGTCGATGTTGTAATCTCAAGCTGGGCATGAGAAAAACCGAGGGCTGAACTCGAGTGACAATTTGAGCAACAGCATTTTGCCATTCCAGCAACTTGCTGTCGCAGTAGCTCATCAAGATAGACCTGGTCATCGGAAGAAATTGGGATGTATCCATGTCTAAACGATCCATGGTCAGCAAAAATGAATCAGGCAGTGAGGCGAAGTTCCACTTACTTCATATCGACGGCAAGCGCCACTCGCAAGCAGACTGGAGTTATAGCCAAAGCATCCATGCGATCGTCGTCAGGTTGATCCGTGGAATTGGTGAAATCTGCCACCGAGTTTTTACCGCCAGGTCGTTTAGCCTCTACTAATAAAAACCCAACGCCCATTCGGCCATCACGCCCAGCGCGGCCTACCATTTGAATAGTGTCGGAAGGGTTGGTGCGACCCAAAACAAAGACCCGTCGCACTTGTTTCCAGTTCTGACCCATTCCCAGGGCGGTGGTACAAGTCATGATAGGGAATTTTCCTTCGGAAAAATCTTTGACCCGCTGTAACTTATCGTTGGGTGCAGTGGTAGCGTGATATCTTCGCACGCAGGTACTAACTCCACAGCTCGAGTCTGTAGGATTTTCGCGGCCAAGGTTTATAGCTTGCATTGCGGCGAAAGTGTCATCCTGGGTGTGGCAGTAAACTAGAGTGGGCGGGATAGAGTTGTCGGGTACGTTCTCTTTCGGACCGAAAAAGTTGGAAAGATATCCAATGGCGGAGATGCCTGTTGGGACTCGGAGTCGAATCCAGCGAAGTTCCGGGCGCGTCAGCTCGGCTTTGTGAATGTCGACTTCACTCGGTCGTAATTGAAGATTTTCGAAAATTGCGTTCATCGCCTTGGGTGGGCAGGTAGCTGACATCAAGAGAATCGGTACCCGCTCGGTAGCCAAAAACCTTTCAATTAGATCTCCATACGAAGGCCGAAAAGACGATCTGTCTTGAGGGCCAGTTATAGAAATTCCAATCTTGTGTTTATCACTTTTCGCCAGACCCCAGTAGTAAATGAGATGGGCCTCGTCAACCACCTTGAGGACCAATTTCTCTTGGAAATTTTTCGAGAAAAAGATGCTTGTAAACCGAGGATTGTTTAAAAAGATTTCGGGTGACTAGAAATGTAGCAAATGATTAGCTACGAGAATTCAACGTACAGCGGCAGCCATAACTCACCACATACACAAAACGGTACACACCGCGCTCAAGGTTGCGTATTACCTCGTCCGTAAAATTATGACGGTTCAGATTCACGGCTGAAAAGCCCGCCTTCGTCTTTTCCTTCACCTAAGCAAACTCACCACATTTTGTCAGTGAAACCAACCGTGAGGACACTCAAACAAAAAACAAAACGTACCTGATCGTCACCCAACGCGTCTGTGGGATTCAAAACTAGGACAAAGGCTCCCGAGTCCTCAGGAAACAGCATCAGAAACAGCTCGGCTACGCAAGACTTCCCAAACCCGGTTCCGGCAAGAAGGAATGTGGTCTTGTTGTTCATCAGGCTATGGACAGATCGTATCTGTTTTTCTCGAGACTCGAAACCGTATTTGGTATGGAACATGGCCTGAAGAATCTCGATTTGGGCGTCAGGTGAGCTTTTTTTGTGTTTTTCTTCAATCAGAGGTCGACCTGGCTTGAATTGAATTGCTTTCGGAGAATGACTTGCTTGATTAGAATTGTCTTCCGGTGATTTCGTGGTCGCTGCTTCTCTTGCTGAACTTCGAAGATGCATGTCTAAAGGTAATTAGGTGGTGGTGTTCAACCGCGTTGTAACCGCGTCGTGCATGAGCGGGGGTGCAACAATTGAAAGCGCTTGGGGCAGATAGCCGCACGTAAGCTTGTTTTGGACTTCTGTCCAAAACAAAATAATGGGGGTCCGAAACAAAATATTTGGCCAATACTCCCAAATCAATTTCCGGGCCTGCACGCGCGCTGAACCCGTTGAAATCCATGGATATTGGAATCCAATTTTCCCACAATCTACAAGTGGTGACATGCTAAAAACAGTCCGAAGTGAAGGAGAAGGCTCAGCAGAGGCACTCCTGAATTTCTTGCAACCTTTTACGATGTTTAAAGCCCTCAAAAAGGGATTTCAAGCAAAAGTGCTCGAAATTCCTGCTGGTCTCAGGCCAAGCTCGGGGTGTATGCCCTAAGCCCCTCTTCGAGAGCGGACGTGGCCGCGTCGGAAGAGGGGCTTATGTTAAGCTTAGTGTATCGAAATATCGGAGCTTGTGGTATTGATCAGTCATCCAGATTCCAGATTGAGAAAGAAATATATAAACAGTTTGGATCAGTCTTGAACCCTTTCTTGATTCATCTCTTCCGCTTCACATTTTTCTTTTCCACTTCTTTTCATCTTCAACGAAATAGAAATACGAAAGACCACAAGCCATCTATTGATCTTTAAATTCTTACTCTTACTCAAGATGAATACCACTAACCAAACCACGATGATCATGGAACCCAACTCACATCATGATCCATCAACAAGTGCCTCAAACTATAGCTACATCTACCAAATGATCATCTCATTCACTCTAATCTCAATCCAAGCATCAACCCTACACCCAACCTTCATCAAATCAAACTTATCAAAATACATAAGAATAAGTTTAACACCCATCAATTTCTATTTATTTTTTACATCACCTTTTAGATCGAATTCTAGATTACCTAGCAGTTTTGATACATTTCAAAAATTAGGTTTCGGTTCTAATTCGATTATATTTGCTATTAAATCATTAGAATTTGGGTTTTCTAAAAAATCTTATTATGTTAGAAAAATTGAAAAGAATGAAAAGGATGGAAGTTTGGAATGGAATCAGGTTAAAGATTTAGATAGGTTAAAGGATTTGAAAAAGGCTCAGGAAGAAGAAGGTCCGGTTGGGTTTACTAAGTTGGTTTGGTGGACGATTTTAAATTTAACTTCGTTGAGTGATTCTTTGATGTATATACTTCATTCCGTTCTTCAACTGACTAAATATCATCTTTATTAATAACAGGTTCAGAGGATTGCAATTTACTTTTGGACCCACTGCAAAAGCCAACAATTACACAATCCAAGAGTTGTTCAAAAGGTTAATAAAAGTCTCCATCGCATTACTTATCTCAGGTTTAATTATCCTACAAACCCATCGTTCTCCCCTACAAACACCCATGTCAGCCTTAACTTCATACGGAATTCCAAACATATGGATCATAAGTTTAATTTCAGAATGGATCCATAGAATAAGTTTTGGAATCTGTTTATCAAGTTCCATAGATTTACAATTCACATCCTTAACGATCTCATTTCATTTCATACACAAATTCTTGACCCGATTTCCAAATTATTTTTCATCCGATTTCTTAGAATTAATTAATCCAATTTATTATCCTCCTATATTTAATTCTCCTCATCTATCTAATTCTTTAAACGATTTATGGAGTCATAGATGGCATCCAATCTTAAAAAGATCTTTTTTAACTTTAGGTGGTAAACCTACTTTTTGGTTTTTTAATCAATTCTTAGGATTGAATTTTAAACTTTCTCAACTTGCTGGTTTGATCGGTACTTTTCTTGCAAGTGGATCTTACATGAATATGGTAAGTTTTTTTTCATGATCTCTATTACATGCCTAAATCATCCCAGTTCGAAACTAACTTTTCGTGTGATTTTCTCAGCTGTCTGTGCTTTACTACATCCAGTTAATCCATTAGACCATCTCTTTGATCATCCTCCTGCTCTATTATACTACTTCATAGCTCAATCTTTAGCTATCATCTTTGAAAGTTTCTTACCCAAGAAATTCTCTAGAGTCTTCTTTATTGTCTTTTCAATGTGGATTTGTAAACCGTTTATAAATAGATACATTCTTGATGCCAAGATTTTAGATTGATCACCATAAACTCTTTTCTACTTTTATTTCTCAATTTCATTGTTTTCTTTGCTTTTTTTTCTCGGACCGCGCCAAACACCAAGCATCATGTTTGTATTATAAGATTGATTTTTTTTTCATGATTTCATCATTCATTTTCTCTATCTTGTATTGTTGGTTGTAGAATTTCGCTGCTTAATAACAATCACATCTCAATTCTTGCTTACAAAAAAGACACCGAGTATTTCCCTAAACCAAACGGTTCCAAACTTCG